>NW_001509760.1:1456806-1491904 GCF_000149645.3 Aspergillus fischeri NRRL 181 | reverse complement strand
TGGGGAAGAGTAAGTCTTCATAATTTCCCATGTACTTTACAGGTAGTTATAAAATATTTATTAAGTACTCACTAACTGGTTTGTAACTGATCCTAGTTATCTCACTCCTTCGAGTTTTTACCAACCAAGAAACGACAGAAGGTTATTACCTTCTATTTAAAAGAGCCTTTACTCTAATTCAGAAGGTAACTAGTCAGTCTGTTGAATTCCATTCTCTTCATTCCTCTGGGATCTATGGGATTGTTGTTGATATGGATTCAAAACAATATACTGGTAGGTGATTATTCATTAACTGCTTGAGAAGTACTTCATAACTAACTAGTTAAGGTCTTGGACAGTACCTTCAAGAGATCGACCCTCAACATCGTCCAATACTATGGCAACTCAAAGGGATTATTGTATTCTGCCGAGTTCACTTTTTCCGGACAATTACTGAAGCTGTTGGGAGTGTTGCTCGAGGTACAGGAGTTTGGAGCCGTATGGCTAATTTAATTGATTGCAGGTCTGAAGAGGACTATGACCAACTATGCAATCTTCTAGCTGGTAAGTGGTTGATAACTGGTTTTAAAATACTTTCTAACTAGTTGTTAGAACATGAAGACTCAAAAGTCAAGGCCTGGGCTGATCACAAAAAGCAACCGATCATTAAAGCTGGGCTAAATAAAAATTGCTCTAACATTCCAGCTTTCATTTATGATTCTATTCGAAATAATACTAATTCTGCTGAACAATCTCACCATAAAGCAAATGCCGCAGGGAAACGCCTGACACTGACTGGAGCAATCCAAAAGTAAGTGCTTACTGTCTTTTAACTGGTTAACAAGCAATTAAAAACCAGTTGATCCAAAACGAGTCCTAACCACCTTATAGTTCTGCGAAACTTGATAAGCAGGATATCAGTCAATACATTAATCGTATTGATTTCGGTATTCACCATTCATATCGCACAGCTAATATGGAGACCAATTACTTGAGGCATATGTCTCGTGAAGGTATATATCTCTATATGTACATTCCCTGATTATATATAAGTAGTTACTAACCACTTATAAACCGAGCAGAATCTCGAAAACGCCGCTGCTCATCCTCAACACGCTTATCTTCACCTCAGTTAGAAGTTCCTCAACGATCTCAATCACAGTCTCGCCAGTATGTGCACTCATAATCGCTTTATAACTGATTACTGACTACTTAGATCTGTTTCTTCTTCCCAAAGCCTGCATCGTGTTGCGTCAAGGAATGCGCTATCTTTTGAGCAACAACGGCAAGCTCTCGAAATAAGGGAGATTGAACTTCGGCTCAAAAGAGAAGAGAATGAGCTTAAAAAGGTAGAAATCGAAATTAAAAAAGGTGAGGAAGAAGTCCGGGATATGCAGCTAAAGAATGAAGAGAAGGAGTTAGAACTTATGGAAAGACGGGAAAGACTCCGGCAAATGACAAGTGAGATATAGGAATTGCTTCTTAACTACTCTATAACTGCTTATAGCCCTTGCTGTTGTATGTCTTGTTCTTGTATAATATAAACTGGTTAAGAACTGGTTTAAAATCGATTGCGGGTATATTATAAGTGTATGGAGTATGAAAGGAAATTTTGGTTCGTAATAAAAACAGGCGTGGTATGGGTAAGGTATGCTGTTACTTTGATACATGGTTAGTTACAGTCCACCTTGGCAACGGGACGCGTCCAGGTGACCTGTGTACTCACTAAAGTGAGCCGTGTTGATCACGTGCATTGTGGTGACTAAGATTCTTCGTAAAATGGACGCTTAAAGTGGCATCAGAAGTAACCATTTTCAGCGCCCAATTTACCGTCACCTAGCGTTGTGGTGTAATAATGACCTTAGATAGTAAAATACGAGAGACATCGTCCTCCTTGTCCGTATTAGCAAGTAGCAACATATAGAGTAATGTGGCTCCCTTCCAGACCATGCTATAAATCATTCATAGGGTAACAATGATTAAAAACACGCCATAATAATAATAGACTAATATCATCCTTGCTCTACATCTGACTTTATTTGCCAGACTAAAATACTTCTCAATGGATAGACACTGTGCTATTTTCTCCTTTTGGGAAAGACCATGTCTTTATCATGTACTACATTTCATCTTAGTGATGCCACCCTGAGATATTTCAACACTAGCAACACAATAAATACTACAAGCTTACACAATGGATACTAGTTAACTGAGCTTGATCAATAGCCATTCATTATTTGTGCTCAAGTGCGACCCCTGGCGCCAACCCCTAATTCTGTGCCGACCGGTTTCCCTTGGTGTCGAATCATTATTTGCCCGGCTCCTCACCCTCCTCATGCTGACTTGAGCTTCGACTCCTTAACGAGCTCGCCATGTCGCAGCTTCGGCACGGCAGCGACAACAATCCCAGTCTCAACCAGCCATCTGCAGCGTACTCTGTTCCACAACAAGCGAGGGATGCAGGATTCCCACGTTCCCCGTTGACAGGAAGTCTTATTCCCCGTGACTACTTACTTGCGCGAGCCGACGCCCAGCCCTTACGTTCTGGGGTTGTTGCTGTTACTGGCCCCAGCAAACCAACGCCTTCCCCCTTGAATACAAGTCACCGTTGTCGAGAAGACCGTCAAGACAATTCCAGCTTGTTACAGAGTCCTGTATCTCCTCGATCATCCGCCAAAACAGCTCCGCCGCCCAACCATTCTTCGACCAGCCGGATAGCCCATGCTCCATCTCCCTCAAAACCATCCGGTTTTGGCCAGAAGTCGACCACATCGTCGGCAGGCGATAGGGTGCGTGGTGACCTGAAACAGCATGGTAGAGGTATGACTGCGATAGAAAACGACATCGGAGCACGCAAATTATCGGATACAGGCGACTCGGTGCAGTCACCAACATCCTCCCCAGTATCACTACTGGACTCCTTGCAATCAATGTCTGGGGACCGAACACCGGGGCATCGTATTATGCCCCGCACTTCGTCAATTGATTCTGCAATCTCCTCTCTGTCGTCAGCGTCTCAACCCCACAAGTCGTCGTTCGATGCCAGCGCGGTCAGCCAAGCTGATATCGATCACCTTATAGCAACCGCAGGATCAACCGAGGCTGTTATCATACACCTTCTGAAGGAGAAGCATCATGCAGCGTCTCAGAATGCGCAACTCTGGAGACTGGTGGACAAGCAGCGGACTTTGATTCTTGGCCTGAATAAAGATCTTGAGCGTGCCTTGAAAGAGAAGGAGCGATATAAGAAAAGGGCCAAAGAGCTACAGAATTCCATACCTCCGGTGCCATCTAGTAACGATCACATCGTTCAGTCTCGAGGTGCCGATACTTCGGTCATCAGTGTCAGTCGTGATATATCAAAGCAAGAACAGGTCCAGGGCGAATCATCAGAGGCGAAGAGCACGAATGCGGGCATGCAGGATTTCTGCGACAGCCTCGGTCTCGCCCCGATTGCGAAAACAGATCGTCTGTCTCCTGCCAGAGCAGACTCTCCGCGCCTGAATACAACATTGACCACTGAGTCTGACAACGAACTTTCGCGACCCGGACAAACAGAGGAGCTCGATCAGCAATTAAATTCGCAATCGCTCGCTTACACGCGGAAGGAAATGTCAGCAGCGAGCCCAACTTCCTTGGCCAGTTCTAGCTCAGCTCTGAACGAGACCCTCCCATCGGAGGATAGACAACAGAGACTTCCTCATCCTTCCCGCAAGCCTCCTCCTGCCCCCTTGAAGCTCGGACAAACACAGCGTGCGGCTATGGAGAACTCGGGCAGTTATGATTCCGAATCCGATTACGAAGATATTCTTGAGGTCGACGAATTGCCGGTCGAGCGTGGTAGGCGGAAAACGAGGGATGATGACGATCGAGAACGGGAAGCAGCCCTTGACAGGGAAATGGGCGCTCTTAAGGCTACTGGAGAAGAGGCACCACAAACATACGATCCCGGTCATCTTTCAGGCAATGCCTTTACCGGTGGACTGACAGTCGGGATATCTAAGGACCCTTGGCAACCCATTTCGTCGTCCTCTCCGATTGAACGTCAGGATTCTCTGACTTCTGTTCAAAGCCCTCGGAAAATTCACGCGCCATCTTTGAACGATCAACCCGCATTCGCAGTCCCAAAAAGTCCGGGACTGCCTCTCAGCCCAAGACCAGAAGACCGCCCAATAGGCTCTCCCTTGCCCCGGATGCCCAGGGAAGTGCCGAACTCCCTGGCACATCTGCCGATGTCTTCAGAGAATAGCCTCGCAGGCTTGGCCCTGTCCCCGCGCTCTACTAATCATCCAAATCCCTTTGCTCCCGGAGCTTCTATGCCTACTGATACTAGTCCTTCGCATATTGATGCTCACAGGCATATTCCCACAATCAACCATGGCTCGAGAAAGGACAATCCTCGGTCACCTTGCTCTCCTGCCGCCGAGATATATCAAGGTTTGATGTCGGAGGATTACCCCGGTCTTCTTTTGCCTCCGAACGCCCTTCCTTTGATACGAGTGAAAGTCTCTTCGTCGCGACTTAGGCCTTCTAGAAACAGCTATATGGCACCAAAGCCTTCCGAAGAAGAGCCAGTATTCACCCTGGGTGTTTTTTCGCGGTCAGAGAATCTGGAACTTTGGCGCGTAGAGAAGGTCGTTGCGGCCCTCCCGCAGCTGGATCAACAGGTAAGACAATCGTCTGCTTTGTGGATGAAACTGCCAGATAGATCGATTTTCAGCGGTCATTCCCCTGCAAAAATCGACGCGAGACGTGCAGCCTTGAATTCCTACTTCGAAGCTCTGCTTGATACACCCGTAGACGAGAGAGCGGCATTAGCGATCTGTCAATTTCTTACTTTGGATGCAATCGAGCCGCGAGATGACGAGTCAAGTTTGCTGAAGAGCAACTGTAAAGCGGCATCGGAAGCCTTGCCAGGTCAAGATGGAAAACCCCAAAAGGAAGGCTATTTGACAAAAAGGGGCAAGAATTTTGGCGGCTGGAAAGCACGATACTTCATACTCTATGGGCCTGAGTTGAAGTATTTTGAATCGCCAGGCGGTCCTCACCTCGGAACTATCAAGATTTTCAATGCTCAGATCGGCAAGCAATCTCAGCCCGCAAATAACCCAAACAACCCTTTGTCCGGGGCCGAAGATGACTCTGAAAACCAATACCGACACGCTTTTCTCATATTGGAACCGAAAAGAAAAGACTCGTCAGCGCTCGTGAGGCACGTGCTCTGCGCTGAGAGCGATGAAGAAAGGGATGCTTGGGTCGAAGCACTCCTGGCATATGTTGATGGACAATCGGATAATGAGGGCACAGAGAACGCGTCGCCGCAGAGTCAAGTTTCAATCCAAGCAAGACATGTCTCCCAGTCAACCTCAAAACCTAAACTTTTCGCAGGTGGGAGCAAAAAGAGCGGCAAGGGAATGAACAACGCGGAGGTGGACCTGACCGATACTGTGCAAGGATTCAGTTACGATGATGCTGTTCCTGCTGAACCGCCTCTTCTGGGTCCTCCATCCGAAAAACAACCACCGAGATCCCCTATGTTCCCATTAGAGGCAGCAATGGAATCTTCGGACACAAACCCGGCTTCGGATCATGTTCAGCTCTCATCTAAAGTGATATCTGGACCTACCAACGGTACAGTGATCCAGGATGCAGGGGCCTGGGGCAATAAAATCGTCACTAGCACCAAGGAGAAGAAGCGCAGCATCTGGGGTTTCCGCACAAGGTCATCGTATGATCTTGCCTCGCAGCTACAGGCGAGTCAAGAACCTTCGTCAGCTCAAGCTGTCGTGAATCCTTCTACAGAAAGAAAAGACCTCGTTAGGCCTGTATTTGGAATACCGTTGGCAGAGGCTGTGCAGCACTGCGCTCCGCAAGGTGTTGACGTCGATTTACCAGCTGTTGTCTATCGCTGCATTGAGTATCTCAAAGCGAAGGGAGCAGCAACAGAGGAAGGTATATTTCGATTAAGCGGTTCCAATGTGGTCGTCAAAGCGTTGAAGGAACGCTTCAATACTGAAGGAGATGTCGACTTCCTTGCTGGTGATGAGTACTACGATGTTCATGCTGTGGCCAGTCTTTTCAAACAATATTTACGGGAGCTCCCAACAACTGTTCTTACACGTGAACTACATCTGGATTTTCTACGTGTGCTCGGTGCGTGCAGTTTCCTTCCCTTTTTTCTCTCCACTTCGCTCTTGAGGCACTATACTGATTAAATCCTATTTAGAATTGGATGAGCGACAGAAGAAAATCCTGGCGTTTAATTCACTTATCCACAGGCTCCCACGACCAAATCTGGCCCTGTTACGGGCACTAGTTCAGTTTTTGATCATCATTGTCAACAACTCCGATGTGAACAAAATGACAATCAGAAATGTCGGCATTGTCTTCGCACCAACGCTCAACATTCCAGCCCCTGTTTTCTCCATGTTCCTCACAGACTTCGAGAGCATATTTGATAAGATGCCAGAAGGCCAGTCAGAACCAGTCGAGCTTAAAGTTGATCGTCCGGCGCTCCCGGAAGACATTCGCTCTCCACGCCATCAGATGTTCTCCGATTTGCCCACGCCTGCTTATAACCAAACAACCTTTCGCAGGCCGACAGAAGTGGCCGATGATACACGCCATGAGACAGGGTTTATTTCAATTCAGCCAAGTTATGAGCAATCCTCTCATAACCCAGTGGAACATTACAACCGGCAGCCGGATTCCCCAGCTATGAATAGGATGTTGATGCCCAGTGTTGATAATTCCCGTTCTGCTAAGGCCAAGAGAAGGGAGAGTTCTATGCTGTTCATGGAATACAACCACCAAGGCTCAGGTCTTCCAGCTATGCGCAATGATCAGAGTAAGTGTCCGTCGATTACGCCCGAACTCAGCCTTCGTTTGCAAACTGACTTGGGAGAATCCAGGTGAATGATAAGATGATCATGTATCGAGTGAAATTCTGATTCCATGCATCTGGCCACAACATACCTCCTCCACCAAGGCACTGACTCGTCCTTCGGTGCCTTTGCATCTATATCCCCCCCATCTTACCTTCGTCTCGTTGCATATTATGTGCGTTTTACTCATCAATTATAACCTTGCATTATGTTTTTCTTTTTTTTTTTTTTTTTCTTTCCTTTCATGACTAAGGTTAATGTCAATTACGATTTGGACGGATGTGGAATGATATTCATGAAGCCATACATACAATGAAGGAGCTGCATGAGGCACTCAATGTTAATGTTAATTGTTTGAAGGAATATATCTTGGCACCGTGGCCCAAGAGTCAGTGCCTTAATCATCTGATACAGACGTGTTTGGACTCCGTTTTGTGACTTTGGCTGACCCAAGTGCACGCTTATATCAAGCAGTATCTATTTTGAGGCTTCCGAGCTGTGTATCAAAGCGTGCTTTGTTTATAACCTTCTGCCCACAGTTTAAAGTCATGGCCTATTTCAATCGCCAACTCAGCTATTCTCCAATAGGATCATTCACTTTGCGAGTTCTATCGGAACAAGCAAATCAAAAACGCAGACTAGTATGGCTGGTCTACGAGCGGTGGTGGTAGAGTTCACATTTAGAATCTTCTTGTCCGTTCACCCCTCCAGAAGCCCATCAGTTCGCCGTTTTCGGTAATCCAATCCCTGACGCCGTCTACTACGGCTTTTGCCATCCCCTTATTCTTCATTTTTCCATCTGATGACAGAGAAATGCGAGTACGTCCACCGGTAGGAACATGCTCGCCTGTCGCATACTCGGATCCCATACTTGGCAAGACATTTTCCCCTGCACTGAGACTGACAAAAAGGGCAAATGGAACTAGCCACACGCAGAGTCCAAAGTAAGAAGCCACCTCGGTGAAAGTTGGCATATCTTCGATATCAACCTGGTACGGCTGACGCCAGTTGGCGCCCACTCGTGATGAGGGTAGCGGTTTCGAAAAATGGCGGAACCAAAGCCAGTGATTTAAGCCAACAAGAACACATGATAAGATAAATAATGGATCAGACAATTTGACGATTGGGAAACGTCGTAAATTGCTCGCGTACACGATGTGTGAGCCGATACTGAAGATGGAGAGGAAGAAGGGAAATCGATCGAAGAGGAAGAGAAGAATCTGGATGACGATGATACTGTATATCAATCGAGTCAACACCCGACGTGCGAAGACTGTATGTTCTTCCACAAGTTCTGATAGATAGTATAGACCCGATGCTAATGCGTAATTAGTTCAGATGTTCTGGAAACCGTTACAAGTCTCTCAAAGCGAGCTTAGGCTGGTCGTGCGAACTGAAGCACCATCACCATGAGTTTCATTGTTGGGCTGCTTACCTATAGCTAGTGTTAGGAAAGTAAATCCTACAATGACCCCTAAGTAGCCGACAAGAGGTAGGATCCACATCTCAAGATAATAAGGCGATGAAGCCGAAAGTAGAACGTCTAGCTGTCCCTGGAATAGAATTGGAAACGAATCGACAAGAAGGGAGTCGAACGGGAAGCAAGAAAGCCCAAGAGGAGAGTATGAAATGCCAGTGCCTCTATAACATGTCGTGAAAGGGTATCGAACACAGCGTCTGGGCGTTATGGTGGGCCAGTCATGTCTGATATGTTCGGTGGTCTATAGTGGGCACCTACCTTATCTCAAAAGCTGGACGCCTCCATCCACAACCGGACGGCTGCGATTTGATGCCTCAGGCCCTAAGGGCGCTAGCGGGCAAATCAGCCACCGTGCCGTCATCAGATAGGAGAAATGGTGGATAAGAAATGGTGGATAAAGCAGAAGAGAGGAAAAAAAAAAAAAAAAAAAAAAAAGAAAAAGAAACCAAAAAGTCCCCTCACCCCAATAGCGAGATATTATTCGAAGAGTGAACGGGACGAAGGCAGCTTGGTTACCAAATAAACTTCCCAGCACAGTGGTTCACAGTTACAATTGAAGAATTCTCACTCACCCTGTTGAACTGAGACCCTGCTGAGCCACAAGAAGCAGTAGAGCTTTCTCTTTGGCGTTTTCCGATACGTATCTTTGGTGGATCTGCGATTCATTTCACCTTACCAGCCATGTCACGTCCTGAGGATGTTCTGTGGGTTATCTCAATGCGAAAGCATTTACTCTTGCTGTTGTTTCCCTTAAGCTTGGTGCTGACATGAGTTTTCGAATCCCCTACGCAAAGGCCTCCCGATCTTTTCTACGATGACAATGAATCACGAAAATACACGACTTCATCCCGTATTCGTAACATTCAAGCAGACATGACCCATCGAGCGCTGGAGCTCCTTGACCTTCGTTCTCCATCGCTCATCCTCGATGTGGGGTGCGGTTCCGGACTTTCTGGCGAGATCCTTTCCCAAGTTCCTCCTCAGGAGGGTGGACCTCATACCTGGGTCGGGATGGACATTTCACCAAGCATGCTTGATGTGGCACTGCAACGAGATGTGGAGGGTGACTTGCTCCTGGCTGATATTGGACAGGGCGTGCCATTTCGGCCTGGCACCTTCGACGCGGCTATCAGTATCAGTGCTATCCAGTGGTTGTGCAATGCGGAGACAAGCGATGTCAGCCCCGAGGGCCGTCTTCGTAGATTTTTTGAGGGATTGTACTCCAGTCTTCGCCGAGGGGGACGTGCTGTCTGCCAATTCTATCCAAAGAATGATGCGCAACGGGCCATGATTAGCGGCGCTGCCGTAAGAGCTGGCTTCGGAGCTGGTATCTTAGAAGATGACCCTGGCACAAAGAATGGCAAACTATATCTCGTGCTGACCGTCGGAGGTGGTGGACTGCATGGCGATATTACTGGCGTTGTCCAAGGCATGAACGATGTTGACATCTTGGATGCCAGGAGAAAAGCCGCGGAGCGCAGCAAGGTCCAGCCATCCAGGAAAGGAGATAAAGCATGGATTTTGCGAAAAAAGGAGCAAATGGCGAAGAAAGGGAAAATCGTGAAAGCAAATTCCAAATACACCGGAAGAAAGAGGCGTCCTGCGTTTTAACTTGAGATGCTCTGTCCGGCCGTGTGCCACAATTTACACAGCTCCGGGTCACTCGTCCATTGCGAGGAGTACAGCTAAATCAACGCAACGCAGTGGTCAACAGATTCCTTGCTAGAGACTACTTGGCGGAGCGCTTGTTTGTGCGGTGAACTGGATTGAGCAGTCATCCGATATGTTGTTCGTTTGACATCCCGAGGAAAGGCCTTCCTGCTCTCATGAAGATTACAAAATGTTTAACAGATGGGTCGGTCTCGAAGGGATGCCTTCACATTAGAGCCGCTCCTCACAGGGTCCTATTGGTTCGGAATGGGCAGCGGACCATCCTCTAAGAGATTTCCGTTGCTGTGTCAAGCCTGGGATAGGACGTCTTATGCTGTGTGGAAGCTCGTGGAGCAAAGATAGGCTCATGGATTACTGCCGATTGATGATACCCTTGATTTGGACAAAAGCAAACTTTCAAGCACCTTAATTCATAGCAACGCATCTAACACTTACTCCCTATCCCACAGTCATGTTTATCGAATATACAGTAGACGTCTTATTGCATTGTATGCGGTTGCAAGTGTTACAAAGTATAAGCATAGGTCTGAGCAGCTAGCAAGGCCTTCAGAAAACACGACAACAGACCATTCTTTTTGTCGTCATCATGAGAATTGCAGAAAGGAGATGAGTGGTATCGGGAGTAATTACAGAGCAGCCTCCATCTTGTCCAAGACGGCCCTGGTGAACTCGTGAGTGGTGGCTTGTCCACCCATGTCGCGAGTTCTCGTTTTACTGAAGATGTGAGAATTAGCCGAAACTGGAGTGTCGAAAAAGACGATAGCAATAAACTCACCCTTCACCAATCACATCATACACCGCCTTGGAGATTCTGTTTGCGTGGTCGTCCAAGCCAAGGTGGCGAAGAAGCATGGATCCAGAAAGGATCATAGCACTGGGATTAGCCTGGTCTTTGCCCTTGATATCGAGGCCAACGTGACGGCAGCCGGGCTCGAAGACCGCAACGTCACGTCCCATGTTGCAGCCAGGAACCACACCAGGTCCACCGACAAGGGCAGCGCCAACGTTGGATAGAATGCCTCCGTACAAGTTAGGCATGACCATCACGTCGAATTGCTGGGGCCGAGAAACGGCCTGCATGGATGCATTGTCGACAATCATGTCGTTAACTTCCAGAGTAGGGTACATCTCGGCGACCTTGTGGAAAGTACTGCGAAACAAGCCATCGGCGAGTTTCATGATGTTTGCCTTATGGATGCAGGTGACCTTCTTTCTGTTGTTGGCGAGAGCAAATCCGAACGCGAATTTAGCGATGCGCTCTGACTTGGCACGGGTGATGATCTTCAGCGACTCGACCACACCCTGTACTGACTGGTGCTCGAGACCAGAGTACTCTCCCTCGGTATTCTCACGGATAATGCAGAGGTCAACGTTCTCATGCCGTGTCTTGTAACCGGGAATATTCTTGATCAAAACGATCGAAGCGAAGATATCGAGTTCTTGACGGAGAGCAACGTTGAATGACTGGTGACCCGAGCGCTCAACAGGGGTGAACAGGATACCCTTAAGACCGAGCTTGTTGCGTCTAAGAGAGGCAATGGATTCCTTGAAGAGCTCCTCCGAATGCTTGTTGCCTGTATCAACACCGCTAACATCTACCTGCTCCCATTCAATAGGAACGTTGTCGGCCTTGAAGATGGTCTTGACTGACTCGGCAACTTCCGCACCGATACCATCACCTTTGCATCACAGAGGAAAAATTCTCATGTCAGCGATACCGACCACTGACATTCGGGGCAAGGCTTGGGGTGAGCTATAGGTACCTGGAATGAGAGTAACGGTGTACTTGCCGCCATACTTCGTGGGCTTGAAGATGTCGGACTGCACGCTAGCAAAAGCTGAAGACCCAAGTCAATCAATGTCATAGGAAAACAGCTAGTCCTGCTGCAAAAGTATTGAAGGTACGTACATCTTGCTGGGATCGAGGAGTGGACTAGAGAGCCTGCACCAGCTGCGCGGCGTAGGAAAGCCTGCAGAACAGAAAGAAATTAGCTTTGATACACAGGAACTCGACGTCGAGGCACGGGGAATGAAAAAGTTGCTGCAATGCTGCTGCAGGGCGGAGAGAAGTAGCCAGATAGAGAAGGGGAAAATGGACAAGAATTGAGAAAAAGCCCGACCACGAGTCACACAATCTATCTGATGTAGGGTCTTACTAACCTGCGCGGGCTGCGCCGTCCGCAAGGAGAACATTTTGGCAGGCAATGGACAAGAAAGGAAAATGGACAGGAAGAGAGGAGATGAAAAGAATTGGTCCCTGGTGAGCAAGAAAACGCGCAGGCAAAAAGACAGATGGAGTTGGAAAACGAGGTGCACGGCCACGAGGAAGGAGGCGCCGGAAAAAACGGCGGATCATCTCGGCATCCACCAAGTAAGGTGTGTATTCCGTCCTCCCGTCCTTTCTATGTATTATTTGCTGCTCAGAACACGGCCCGATCTTATCTTTCCCCCTCTCCGCGTCATAATATCATCAGTCCTCACCATAGAAGTAGGTAACTATGCGCTGAATATTGATTAACAGTGGATAAAGAAGAAGTGGAAAGAATAACTGCTGGTGATAATTACTATAGTCTGCAAGGTATCGCCAGACACTCTAACAGTTCATTAGTATAATTGCTAAGCACGGAGTACTCCGTACAGAGATACATCATAACCAAAAGTTCTTTTGCTTTGCCTGCTGGCTGGAGAGATTATTGTACCTCCCTGTACCCAAGGCGAATATTCCTCTGTTCCTTAATCACATCTGTTGCAGTCCATTGCGAGTATATTTTCTGTTCTGGCAATCTACCAATCAGCCTCGAGACCTCTCTCAAATACCGCTGAAAGAAAGAGATGATGCAAAAGTTTATTGAGGAGCTTAACTTTATTGATGGCCCTTTTTGGTTAGAAATGTCTGTCAATAGTGTCAATAGACACTATTGAATGCGCATAAGTGCCTTGATCACCTGCTATTCGCATTTTCATCCATCATGATAACAGATTCTCTAGGTGAATAATTGGCCTGGGTGGATCCTGGTCAACTTCAATGCTACTTTAAAACTATGGATCAATAACACAAAGGCTACCTCTCACTGAGGAGGTGCTTTTGCGATTGCTGTTGCTTGAGATCTATTCACGGGATGCACACTTCTTATTCATTCCTCTGCTTCAAAGCTTTCTCATCAGATGTTGAATAGAACCACTCAAGACTTGGGAATGCATCTCATGCGTTGCATTTGGCAAGGTCTCTGTACCATGTGCCTACTTAAAGCGCATGAGACCTGCCTCGAATCGATCTCTTGGTTGATACCAAAGCCGTCAATTCAATTTCAGAGCCAGGCTTTACTTTGCAACCTACAGTGACACTTTCTTTCCATATCTCCACTTCATTTGATAATCGAAAATGAGACTCCTCTCGCTCGTTCTTGCTACCTTCGCTGCCACTGCTGTCCAGGCAGACATTACGCCGTGGTGCCATCTTCCTGGTCAGGGTTGCTACATGCTTAAGCGCGCTGCTGATGCCTCGGATGAGGTCAGACGTTCAGCCAGTGCCGTCGCTGAGGCTGTTGCGGAAGCCTTCCCGCAGACTCCGTGGTGCCATCTTCCCGGTCAGGGTTGCGCCAAGGCGAAGAGAGCCGCCGAGGCAGCTGAAGAGGTGAAGCGCTCTGCCGATGCCTTTGCTGAAGCCATGGCTGCTTTTGAGAAGGAATAGGCAGAGTTGGTATTTCCCCTTGCGGTCTTCCACCAATGAGAATTTTTTTCTTTCGACCAGTTTGATTCTCTTTTTGCTTTTATTTTCGCCTTTACCGAACCCCTTCTTTCTTCTCTGAAGCTGTATGCTCTTTACTTCTGTTGCAGTCGTTTTGAGATACGTCGTACCCCGGAGTATCTCGGGCTGGTTATGAATCTTTACTGAGGCGAGATGTCACAGGTCTGATTTTGGCGCGCCATGTACTGCCGACGTTCTCTTCAACCATGACTACGATTATTCGCTTGGCTGATGAAGTTTGGGGTGTGGGACCGAGGCAGGGTCGTCTTAATACGTGGCGGCCCCATTCGAAGGGGAATATGAAGTGTCCCAACGCTGATGGACGAGCAGGGGTTTTGCTTCCAAGTATTCGTGTTAATATTGTGTTTTGACATAGGGGCTGGACATATATAAGGCAGAACGGCCTTGTGTTCCATGGCACCCTGGCCGGACAACTAACCTGTCATTCTTTCTTCTTACAATGGTTGAGCTGGCATATATCATCACCTTCCAAGCTGCTGCAAGATTTGCCTCACATTAACTTATGTGTACTTGTTTGGCCTGTGGTAAAATGACGCGGATGAGGTGTGATGTTTGTAAGAAGCCGTATCATAAAGCCCTGGAGAACAAGACTGTAGTCTTTCGTTGAGTAATCTAATTCCTTAAGTGCTAGGGCATCACAGTAACAGTGCACATTAATCCACTTTGGACCAATCATGGTCTTCTTTGACTTTCACTAGTGCCTAACGTGGAGGAGAGCGTAACTATTCTTATAAATCACTATATTCCTAGATACAATACAAATCCTCATCAGTGCATAGGTGCGGTAGCATAAGAATTTAGATAAACAGAAGCGAGTCTCATTATTATAGCCTCTGGAATTCTGACTCCCGAGATTACCTGAAAATACACGAAGCAGGATAACCCAGGCAGATTGCTTCAGTTGGACCTATTATTCCTATCCCTATAAAGGTATTCATAACCAGCAGTGCAGGACTGCATAAATGTACGCTGCCAGATAGGCTGCCACTATGAGAGGTACAGGAATAATACCTACTACCTTGGTGATCAAGCTCTCCATGGGGATACGTTATGACTCTGATTTGGATATTTCACCAATATTAGATCTGATAATCTTGGTATATCCACAGATAACCCTGATGTGGTTGAGCAACCCCACCATCATCAAAACAGAGGAAGGGGCTCGCAGATGGGAGTCCACCACTGCCACAGGCCAGTCCTTGCAATTATACTAACAAGATCAGCTCTCCCAGATAGTTTCAAAAGGACAAAGTCCGAGTGATAGAGCAAAAGTCCGTGCTGACAATGCCAGATGAACAAGGGCAGGGTGATACGCTCAAAGATAATTCACTAAGTCATATCTCCAAACTCTTACTATGTATGAATTCATGGAATTACTCTGCTGCGACTTTACCGGAACGTACATGGGCTATCTCTTGTGGTCGTTCGAAGCCATGATAGTGTACCTAGATAAGGCCCCCATGCTTGATTATCATATTGGCTTCGAGAGGGTTGCGCCACCTAGGTGCATCCCAAGGTCACCGCTCAATAGACCTAATGAAACAATACCTCCCTATAAATAGACGGAAAATCAACACAAAATGTGGATCCTAGACTAAGGGGTCGGAGATGTAAGCGTCTCTTCCATCACAATTCAGCTATATTGAGCAATGAAGCCCCTCCCGCCGATCAAATGCATCAGCTTAAGTCCATGGGGTCTGTTGCTGGATGGCGCGCCACATGCGAGGAATGATGGTAGTGCTGTGTGATACTATAAATGATCGGACGGAGGACTTTTTTGTCCGTTGGTGGTTTAGACCCCACGCTCATCTGCTTTGCAAAGAGCGTCGCAAGGTCATTCTGCATTGCAATATTACTCTCAGACGCCGATAGGCCACACTGAATCCGTCACTAGTCAGGAGCTCAGACTGAGGATGGGCAAGGAAAGATCCCCACCTCTGCACAACAAGGGTCCATAATGAATGCTGGTAGCGCGGTAGACACGTCTGTGATTTTTCCGCAAAAGGCACACGTATGCAGAATTGAGGAGGACATTTCGGGAGTGCTGGCCGACGTGTAGGCAGAGAAAAGATCAATCGACAATACCGTCTAGCGATTATGGGACGTCAAGCAGGGGTGAGGGCGGGATATGCGTAGTATATAATGAATATGTCTACAGAGCGTGGCAGACAGAGACTGGAATCGAGCTGATGACTCTACCACCAAGCAGAGATTAGGAAATTGGAAAGAGAACGGTTGGGACCAAGAAGGAGAAAAATTGAAGGACTTTCGAAGGCGATAAGAAATCCAAATAATTCGTGGGATGCCCAAGAAATTGGGACTCGAAGCAACAGGTTGGGCACGTAACAAGATGAGTTTACTTAAAGCGGGGGCTTGTACAGTGTACAATCAACAAAAGCAGGGCATCTTCTGCTTCATGCGCAGTGAACAGCCTCACAAGCTAATACTAGAGATTTGTGGTGAACTTTGGCCATATATGACAGAGGACACCCACCTCTCATAAGTCATGAGTTTTATCAAAGGAAAAGGTGGTAAAACATTAATACCTCTCTACTGCTTGGGAACTATTTCCGTCTGTCATAAGGCTTGCAGTGCCATGAGCATTATTAAGATAGTGCTTGCAAAGTTATGTAGTAACTAATGTAATCCACGGCCGAGCTACGCATACGGCCGAGCTACGCACTTTCGCTGCTCCCACTACGTTTTTTAAAGCTCTTCAACTATCAACACCAATAAATTAAACTATCTGGAATATGAAATAAATAGCTATTTAATAGGGCAACTTCTTATTATATATCTAATAGACCAACAGCCACTACAGTGTGGTGGAGCTCGCTAGCGAGGCATAGGTGCAGACTCAGAAACCTGCTTATTTCACAGTATATCAAGCTGCTGAACGTGATTTTGACCTTCTTATACAGATAAAAGAGTTTCATCACTGAGATTAGCATGCCTCTTTGCCTTCTTTTTCATTTTCTGCTTGTTTTCAGCCTGTAGAACCTTAATTTTGTGTTTCAGAAGAAGGTTCATATTTATTGCTATTTATGCTGCCTTTTCAAGATGTTGGATATATGATACTAGACTGCTGGAAAGCTTCCTTTTCTAAAGACTTCTTTGCAGGCTACAGATCTTGTGATCTAGCTGCTGAGGATTCTGCGGTGTTTGAAATGCAGAAGAGATTGAGCCTTCAACAGGCAGTGGTGGTGTAGGTATACAAAGTTGAAAGGTAATTTTCTTAAGCACCCAGTCTTAATTAAAAGGTTTAAGACCAGCGCCTGCAAAGCCACTATATATATTCTTTTGATTAAAGACCTTCTCACACGCAGATAGATATAGATGTAGAAAGTCTTCCTTATTAATATAGTTATTTCCAGTAACCATCATTCCTTTGACTAATTTCCCATAGGCATATTTTAGCGGGCCAAAAACACCCACATCCAGTGGTTACAGAAGGTGAGAGGTATAAGGTGGCATGCAGAGGCAGATAATGGCATTTTCCTTGCAGAAAGCATCAAATTCTGCAGTCTGGTGGCTAGAATGGCCATCAAGAATAAGTAATCTCTTTATATTAGTTAGATTCCGCCTAGAGTGTGGTTCAAACACCTCCTGAAGCCAGCGAAGGCCTATTATATTAGTTATCCAGCTGTTATCACTCTTTGTAATTAACCAGCTTTGAGGAACTACTAGTTCTTAATACCAGATAGCCTGTTGCTCTTTCCCCTTCAAGATAACAACTAGTGGTATAGAAACCCCCTTTGAGCTCACACATTCAATGATTATAACCCATTTATAATTCCCTTAAATAACTATACAGGGTCTTTCACTGCGATCCACTGCAGTGATAACCTTAGATATTGTATAAAGTCCCATTACAAAGCTAGTTTTATCAAAATTCTAGATATCATCCTCATGGATGCCATGTTCCTGAATAGCTTTATGTACAGTTTCAAACCAACACTATATAACCTTTAGATCCTCCTGCTTTGCTCGCTGGTACGTAATCCTTTAATTATATCTTATACATAGCTCAGGACAGCATTTAATAAAGGAATAGGCCCAGTTGACTCCAAGGACTGCGGTGGAATCTTAGGAACATTCATGAAGTAAAATCTGTGTCATTTCATGCAGAAACTCTGGCTGAATTGAAAAACCTTGTTTATCTGCATCTAGAAGTCACTTGACAAGAGTTTCTTCTTTAATAGCAGTTAGTTTATAGCTATTAGCGCGTGTCTCTGATCATGGTTTGATTCCTCTCAGCTGACTGCGAAGCGTAGCTTTAGGTACACCAAATATGCCAGCAGCTTCTCATTTTGATTGAACTTTTTTATTTTTAATAGCTGAGACAGCCATTTGCATTCGATTCTCTTGAGAAAGAGACATTTATAGGGTATAACTAGAAGAAGGACGCGTTGAAAAATATTGGTAGTATAGTATTTTGACGCGACAGCGAAAGTGCGTAGCTCGGCCGTGGATTACGTTAATATACATGTATTAGTCATATTCCACAATTTATTTTCATATATACATCATAAATCATGTGATACTAGCTGTTCGTAGCTACATACAGGACTGATAGGCAGAAACCCCGTGACGCGATCATAGCTACCTACCTTAACACCCACATCTTTGGAGCCAGCAAGTCAGCTTGCACATACTGCTGCTTATATCTTATCTTAAACCTCTCATATATCATTGAAATCTGATCCATTAGCTTCACCGTACCTCTCTTTTACTTTTTATTTGTTCCTGCCGGAGTATTCATCTCATTAGTTGATACTCACCTTCCTGCCACTGCTCTCATCTCACCTGTGGTTGTCGGTCCAACGTCACAGCTATGGTTCAGTCCCTCTCTCCTCTGCTGATGTTAAAATATCCAAGAATCTGACATCGACTCCATTTTAGACATCTATCGGTACTGGATATGATCTATCGAACTCCGTCTTTTCTCCAGACGGTCGCAATTTTCAGGTATTTTGATATACTCCATCTGGCGAGCTAGGAGGTACTCATACATGCCGCAGGTGGAATACGCAGTCAAGGCGGTCGAAAATGGAGGGACAGCTATCGGTATTAGATGCAAGGACGGAGTTGTCCTGGCGGTAGAAAAGATCGTCACGAGTAAGCTTTTGAAGCCAGGTGCGAATAAGAAGATCGCGACAGTGGATCGCCATGTGGGCATTGTAAGGCAACAATAATGTTTTCATGTTGACAGAGCAGCGTCTCATTGCTACGAATCAGTGCATGCTAATTCATATATGCGCGTGTCCCAGGTCTCAGCGGGATTAGTCCCAGACGGTCGTCACTTCGTTTCGCGAGCTAGAGACGAAGCTTCCTCGTGGAGAAGCGTATACAAAGGGCCCATACCGATCTCCGCCCTGGCCAATCGTCTTGGCAGTTATGTCCAAGCTTACACTCTCTACTCCAGTGTACGACCATTTGGGGTTACAGCTATTGTCGGAGGTTGGGATTCTGAAACCGAACTTGCTGTTGATGGTCAAGTAGGAACCGGACCGGCTTCGGGTTCCGGCGGTAAGACTTCAGGTGCGAAGGTTGGTGGGCCGGGTCTTTATATGATCGAGCCCAGTGGGCTGTACTGGGTAAGTGATTGTGGACGTTCAACCTCCTCTCTCGTGCTAACTTTATAAGGGTTACTACGGCGCGGCCACTGGCAAGGGAAGACAGGCAGCGAAAGCTGAACTTGAGAAGTTGGACCTAGCCTCCGAAAAGTTGACTCTGCTCGATGCCGTCAGAGAAGCCGCCCGTATCATATACGTGGCCCACGAAGACAGCAAGGACAAGGAGTTTGAGTTGGAGATGTCTTGGATCAGCTCATTAGACGGTCCGACCAAAGGGAAGCATGAAGCGGTACCTAAGGAACTTCTTGAAGAGGCCGAAAAGGCAGCGAAGAGAGCTTTGGAGGGGGAAGACGAGGACGAGGAAGAGACAACAAAGAATGATGGCAATGAAGGCGAGCGAATGGAGGAATAGATTTGCAAACTAAATATCACTACCCGACAATACAATACAAGGATAATCAGATCCCTCCAGGGCGGCCAAGGGGTTAATTATGGTCAACTCGTATTTTAGGCCCAATGTTTTCTTCTTTTTTTTTCAAGCCTTTACCTCTGTCTATCGAGCGACCGGTTGTAATTGCGCCTACCTCTGGTTCTGTCATGGAGCCATTTGCCTTTGCTAATTGCCGTGAGACTAAACGATCTTTCCTTCTACCCAGTCTCTTCTCTTCAAACCAAGTTCCACGGCGGCTTTACCCCAGTCCTCGCCATGATTATGCATTCCCTTCTTGCCAAGACCAGCTCTTTCCAGGCCTTGTTCTTCCGTCAGAACAGTGAGCACTCCGAAAATTACTGGCACGCCAGTATCAAGTTGGACGCGCATCAACCCATGAGACACCGCATCCGCAATGTACTCGAAATGCATTGTCTCTCCCTTGATGAGAACACCGATAGCAATAATAGCATCAAAAGGCTTAGCTGCAGTCGAAGTTGGCGACGTCTTACTCAGGTCTGCAGTAGAGGACGATAATAAATCCGTAGCACTGATCCCTCCTGCGGATGATGATCCTTTGGCAGCCTGGAGCTGCGAGGCCGTGTATATCCTGGTAGAGATCTCAGATCAGATAGGCCAATAACAGGAAGGCAGAACACATGACTGTGTCTCCGTATTGCCTTTGGAATCGCCATGTCTTACCGCTGAGCAGCAAAGGGTAATTCGTAACTGCCGGGCACTGTCTCAAGGGTGATATCCTCTTCAAGTACTCCGGCCGCCAAAAGGCTTTTTTTTGCCCCTTCCACAAGAGGCTGGATTATTGCCATGTTCCATCTGGCATGAACTATGGCAACGCGAAGTCCAGAGCCTTCAGAGAGGGAGATGAAGCATAAGCAAACGCGTCACGGAATACAGATGAATCCCTCACCATCAAAAGCCTGAGCAGCCCCTGGCCCTTTCACTGAAGTCATTTTTGAGTACCAGTGTTTTCCTCCGAAAGTTCGTTGTCAAAGACTCGGGGAAACAGGTGGTTCGTTAGGACGAGGGGTTCTGTGGGATACGAAAGTCTTGTGGGGAACTGGAAGTCAGACACCGACTCCCCGCTTGGTGGGAAATTACAGGGAGCTGCTCCGTACCAACCTGTGCAGTTTCCAGCAAAACCCATATACAGAGTGTATTTCCTCACCGGCGCTTTGGCTTAGGATACCGATCTGCGAACCACTGAAACATCGGCACCATATGACTAAACATATACTAAAGGGAGATAATGTTCCTGGATGTGAACAATGCTATGAGAGTCCCAGATGTGGCTTCAGTCAAATGGCCAGCATTATAATTCGAGCAGAGGTTGATAAGATTAGCATCTAGACTACAATAACCGTACCACTTCTTCTCATTTTCCCGGGGTATGAATGTGTAAAGTGAACAATGTAACAAAGATACTGGAAACCATTCTTGCTCTGACAACTCGTGTGCCAGATCCACGATCCCTACGTACCATGGGTGATATGGTGACTTATTCAACAGTGACCGATTTTGCGAGGTTGCGCGGGAAATCAACGTTGAGTCCCTCTCCAACAGCAAGCCAATAGGCAATAAGCTGCAGTGGAATAACGTTGAGAAGACCCTGCAGACAGTCGACGGTCTTTGGGACCTCGATCTTTTCGGTCTGGGCGGAAGAGAACTCTGGGTCGTCGTGGTTACAAATCACAATGGGACGACCACCGCGAGCAATCACTGATGAATGGTTAGAGGTATCTAAGATGAAGGTAGGAGGGAAAGATAGCTCACCCTGTTGATAAGCATTCAGAGATTTCGAGAAAATATTGTCCCTCGTAAGAATCATGATGATGGGCAGATTCTCGTCGACCAAAGCAAGGACGCCGTGTTTCAGTTCACCCGACATGACGGCCTCACAATGGAGATAGGATATTTCCTTGATTTTGAGTGCTCCTGCAAGAAGTCATTAGCGTCTGAAGTACCTCAAGTGGGGATACTGTAATGCTGACCTTCGAGAGCCGTGGGGAATTGACTGCCTCTGCCCAAAAGAAGTAAACTCTTTTGGTCCTTGAAGAATTTCGCGCACATCTGTTTGATGGGTTCATTCAATTTCAGTATCTCTCTGAACTGTCCAGAGATTTTCGAAAGACCGTCCATGATTTCCTCCCGCCGCTTTTGCTTCGAAGCGCGATCCTCGCTCAGTGAGAGTGCGAACATGACCATGGCAACGAATTGGGACGTATAGGCCTTGGTGGAAGCAACGCCAATTTCAGGACCAGCATTGATATGCACACCGCAGTGGGTCAAGAGAGAAATGGAAGATCCCACGACGTTGACAATGCCGACAGTCAATGCTCCTCGTTCAAGGCAATAGCGAAGAGCCATGAGTGAATCGGCAGTCTCGCCCGATTGGGAGACGAAAACACAAGTATCGTCCCGGAAAACAGGCGCCTGCCTGTCCAAGAAGTCCGAGGCAAGTTCAACTGATATGGGGATTTCGGTGAGCTCTTCAAAGACACCACGTACGGCCATGCATGAATGATAGCTGGTTCCACAAGCAATGAAAATGATCCGCCTGCAGCGACGAATAGTGGAAATATACTGCCGGAGCCCCCCAAGTGTGACTTGCTTGTTTGCAACATCCAATCGACCTCTCATGGTATTGACAACTGACTCGGGCTGTTCAAAAATTTCCTTCTGCATGAAATGATCGAATTTGCCCTTCATGATTTCCTGAAGCTCCAGCTCAATTGTTTGGATAGCGCGCACGTTCGAGGTACCATCATCCTTTGTGAGACGGTGGATATTCAGTTGGCCTTCATGGACATGGGCGATATCGTCATCTTCGAGATAAAGCACTTTCTTCGTGTGTTCAACAATCGCAGAGGGATCAGAAGACAGGAAAAACTCTGCTGGCTGGGGGATGCCATCATCTGAAAGAAACGCACGCGACTGCGACCGGTGCAGGAGGGATTTATCAGGTGGGGCCAGAAGCCCGGTAGCGGACTTCTTGATAGCTACGTTCTGAGAAGCCTGCTCAGCAGGAAGAGGTCCATCTTCCGAGTACTCCACGTCGACGAAGTCCACCTTCATCTTCTTTGACGTCCTCACGCCGATAACGAGCGGAGAACCCTTGCGAGCCGCAATTACCTCATGGGGGTAATGGACAGACTTAATGAGGAGACCAAAAGCACCCGCCAGCTCTTTCACAACAGCCTTGGCGAGGACTGTGAACTCAATGTCGGGCTGCTGGTCGTACAAGTATTTCGCAAGCTTCGCAATACATTCCGTGTCAGTTTCAGTCTCAAACCGGAACCCCTTGCTCTCTAGCAGAGCTTTAAGTTCCTTGTAGTTCGTAATGATGCCGTTGTGAACAACTGCGAATTCCCAGTTTGGATCAGACCTGTCGGACAAAATGTGCGTTAGTTCAGTGAATGGACCACAATTATGGTTGCCCGTTGAATGCCAAATGACTTGCTGAGACCGGTGATGCACTTACCGGTGAGGGTGGCAATTCTGGCGAGAGGGTGTCCCGTGAGTAGCCCAGCGTGTGTGAGCAATACCAGCGTGGGACTCGAAAGTCTTCGTCATGTCGGGCTTGGATTCCTCAATGAGCTCCTTCAGTTTCGCGACCTTACCAACTTCCTTGAAGGCGCAAACTTCATTCTTTTTGTCACCATCCACCGCAAAGCCTGCCGAGTCGTAACCGCGGTATTCGAGTCTGGAGAGTCCTGCGTTTCATACTGTAAGATTGCTATCAGAGCAAATGAAGGGAGTCACATACCATTGAGCAACGTATCGATGATGTATTTACGATCTCTCTCGACAAGGTAGTTGATATAGCCGAAGATGCCACTGAATCACGTTAACAGGCCGTATATTAATTATCTTGGGAAGGAAGTAGAGGTCTATCCAAAATGACATACCACATCGTGAAAGACTATTCAGGTAGAGTTGGATGAGCTCGGAGAAGTTATAAGGCAAGACTAGGGCTCCCAGAGGAAGCTTTTTACCTGACGAGGAGACCGAAAAGACCGGAAAGGAGGGCGGTTGTGAAGAAAGAAGGCAAGGACTCTGGACGGTGAGAGTAATCAATCACCAACGAGGAATAGAGTTGATGAGACTGCTTGAAGGTAGAGGGCGGAGGCAGATACTGGTTGTTGACTGCTGTTGAATTGTTGAGGATGTTCTACGAGGTTTGAATAAATGGACGAATGGTGTTAAGGGGAGCAACTGAACGAGCGAAGGGAGGGGTCAATAATGAAAGGCAGAGGGGAGTTGAGTTGACACAGGATCAACAAGCTGAGAGGAGGGGGAGCTGTTTGTTTTATGTTGCCGCGTTACAGGATAGACCCACACGCAGGACCAGGGAAGCTGCGACAGAATTGGAGCAATGGCGTTCCCATCCTTTCTTTATTCAAGTAAGCAAGTCAGGAAGTGGCCAACAACCAGCGGTTGCTGCAGCGTCTGCGCCTCGTAGCCACACACGCACACACACATCTGCTGGAATGTCTCACCCCAACTCGATCCGAAACAAACATTGATGGTTGGCATCTATAGGTGTGGAGAGCTACCTATCCCTCTACAAAATGCTGGTGCCGACAATCATACTAGATAGATAGTAGTGGGTGTTAAAAATAAACGCAGATGGATAGTGTGAGTTAGCTAAAGTGTTGCTATATACGGAGTACAGAACAGGTAACTACTAGTACCCTCGGTACTCCTAGCCTCCTACTCTGCTGGTCCCCATTCTCTTTTACTTGGATGGTACAAAAATAACACCCGGAGTACTCTGTAGATATCTGTTATCTCTTTTATTCTTCTTGTGGTCCGTAATGGGCGGGCTCTGTCCACAGAGCATCAGCCTTGTTATGGAACTACCACGATTGGATAGATCTCAAGTACAGTACCTGCAGGAAAATCCAATGTATTCGGAATTTTCCAATATTATTTCAATACATTTGATCTAAGAAACACAGCCACTGGTCCCATCATTCTCCTCACTGATTCCAAGATTGTATATTTGGTAATATTCCAGGTTGCCATAAATACTTAGAAAATTAAAAACATTTCCTAAGGACACACAAACATCCGGGAATACACATATCATGATCATTATTATATTAATGAAGTATCTAGTATCTAATATAGGTTATTAAATGACTAGAGTCCCTTACACAACTCTGTAGATACATAGTAAATGACAATTATCGATGTGAGACTATCTTCCATAACATTACTATTTTTAACATCATGCACAAAGTTCCACATATTAGTGTTACCTTTCTTACACATGGTAAGGTGCCTCTTCTGAGGTACTCAATAAATATACTAGGTAGATATCCATGTGGACCAAGGTTAGTGACATTTCACAAATCCGGTAGGAAACCCTTTGTAATATGATCATCTATCAGTAATCTCGTTGCAGTGGAATTGTACACTAATAATATGACCACCTACGAACTACCCTACCATCTAGTGACTCTTCCATATCAAAATAACTAAGTAAACTAAGGTATGAACATTAGACTATCTCAGGCGGCAAGAGTAAGTAATAGTACAAGTTCCACTACGGAACACGGTTTCTATTCCATAGGGACGGAGTACTTCATAGGTTTGTTATCCTCCAATTGACTCTGAGTTGTTTGGGAGCATCTGATCCATCAACCATGTTGCGTGTCTTCCAGCTTCAGCTGGCTCTTACTTTCTGCGCCTTGCTGTTCGTTCGTCACATATCCTAACTACTACTCCGTAGGGCTATTAGTTTCCTTTTTTACTTTTTTCCATATCTTTAAATCTTTGTTTAATTCATCCTTGTCGTCTTTCTTTTTCAGATTCAAGGTTTTGGGTTTCGGCACATTTCACCATCGCAAAGGTGCTGCTGCTACCTGAACTCTAGGGTCTCTGAATCGCTCGTAGCTCGATTGGAAGTGCGTGGGAATATTACATGAGGGCAGCTGTCGCTCTAAGCACAACAACAACATGAAATCGGACAAAGCCGCGAGGGGGCTGGCTTGATGGAACTGACCAAGGGAAAGACGCACGTTGGATTTGTCTCGGTCTCCCCCTAAAATACACGGGTTCACCACGGCCTGGTACGACACAACGGGACATAATATTGCCTCAAGACCATTTACTACAGAATCTCAATCAGATGCAGACGAGCGTTGCTTTATGTTCTCTGGTAACGGGGGGGGGATAGCAAAGCTCGGAGGCCTGGGAACTTAGACTTCAATCGTTGAAACTTGAAATTTAAATTTTTGCGAGACCAAGAAATTCAGGGTGATATCCTCCCAAAAAAGGGCGGAACAAAGGTTTATCCAGTGCATAGTTCCATGGGCAGTCGGAGCGCGTATCGAGGACGCATCTGTCATGACGACGATTCAGAATCTTGCATACCCCTGCGGTCTCATCAACGACTAACGTAGATGAGTCGGGAGAGCAGTGTAAAAACATCAGAATATCGAAAATTCGCCTGGGAAGCACGATATGACACCAAAAAGCCTCTGTGGTTGTGGTTTCTGTACAACTTCACAGGTGGGTCTCATGGAACTGGTGACAGAGGAATGGAGTAGTCAGCAATGCATTCCGATATGTCTTTGAAAGGAGTAGATGATTTTCATAACTAGCCTCTTCTCAACACCACAATGAATTTATAGATGTTTGGCAGTGACGCACTGGACTTTCATTTTCAAGGACATCTATCTAGCAGAATTGAGACACAACCTACGCCGACTTCATGGAATTAGTTCCCCGATCACAAGGTCTTTCACTGACTTGCTTTGTTCGCGTTCCTGGGCCACCAGCTTGAATCGCGACGGCAGGCGTGCTCATTTCCGGTTCAACTCCGCTTTTCTGCCCGTGAGCCTCAAATACTCAGTACACTATCGAATTATCAAGGTTACTACTTCCACTACTAATAATCTTATTACTTCTCTTCGTCTCATTTATACGTCAACACTTACTGCTTTCACTTCCCTTTGCTCCTTGCTTCCGGCTTATTAGGATTACCCCCACCGATTGCCCAGCAACCGTTGACACCTGTGCCATCCTGTCAGGAAATTTCCCTGGCCGTGGGTCATCGCATGAGCAGATAGACCGCGGTCAAGGATGCTGCGTTCTGATCGCGGCCTGTTCTTTTCCGGCTTGTGAGCCATCTTCCATTATGTCGCGCACATCGGCAGGCTTTGCGGACTTCTTTCCCACTGCCCCGTCGGTCCTTCAACAAAAAAGAGTCAGAGCGCCACGAGATCGATCTCGCTCCAAGGATCGGCCCGAGGATCAACTTCAAGTCCAGGATGGCAATGGACAATTGGCCTGCTCTTCTGGAGCAAGCGCAGCCAACGTTTCTACGAATGGCAGCCCACCTAGCGTATCAGTATCGGAAACCGGTACGGGTGTAGAGAAACCCGGATGCAAACTCGTTGAAGAAACGAACACGGACATAACGGGTACGGATACATCTATTTTAAGTGCATCGCTTGCTCAGTGTCGTGCAACGCAGGTGAACGAGGCACGGTTCGATAATCTCACCCCGGTCACCAACGCAGAGTCGTCTCCGCCTCGCAAGTTGAGTCCTCATCAATCTAAGTCCGTTTCCGTGGCCGAATACGAATCGAACAAGTTTGCAACCGACGAATTGAAACTTGCTGCTACACCCCTACATACACCGCCGACGCCACGGTCGCAAACATCGCGCAGTGGTGTAATCAAGGGTTGCAAGTTGGTTTACGACCCCGATCTCGAGAAAAGATCATCGAAGGAAAAGAGAAGAAAGCCACAGTATGTGGACTTTGTGGTGAATGAACAAGACGGCTGTTCACCAGACCCGCGTCTGAGTATTCTGAATTACACTCGAGGTGCTGGCTGTAAGCAGAAGACCAAATACCGGCCGGCTCCTTATAGACTGAAACAGTGGCCCTATGATACTGCTACTACTATCGGTCCCGGACCCCCCGTCCAAATAGTGGTCACTGGCTTCGATCCCCTGACCCCAGTGGCTCCGATAAACGCGCTTTTTTCAAGCTTCGGTGAGATTTCAGAGATAAATAATCGCACAGACCCGATTACAGGTCGATTTCTTGGAGTATGTTCAGTCAAGTACAAAGACAGCACCTCTTTTCGAGGTGCCGGGCCAATACCAGCGGCGACCGCGGCCAGGCGAGCCTACGTTGAATGCAAGAAGGAGCAACGGATTGGGACACGAAGGATCCGGGTTGAACTAGATCGAGATGGTGCTGTCTCAGACAGAATTGTCGCAAGGGCCATCGAGTCTCAACGAATGGGACATAAGAAGAACACAGTCGGAGAAGAGGCAAAAATTGAGCCTCAAGCAAAAAAGAATGAACCACCGCCGACAGCTCCCAAAGGCCCTTCAAGGTCTTCCACGCGTCCGGCAGCCGCTGTACCAGAAGGTCCAAGAGCGAGCTTTCTCAAGCCCGCCATGCCCTCTCTGATAGAGGAAACACCCATATTAGGGCAAATCAAGCGGGATCCATATATCTTCATCGCGCACTGCTACGTTCCTGTTTTGAGCACAACGATCCCGCATCTGAAGAAAAGACTCAAATTATTCGACTGGAAAGACATTCGATGCGATAAAACTGGGTACTATATCATCTTCGAGAATTCTAGGCGCGGTGAGGAGGAAACCGAGCGTTGTTTCAAAGTATGCCATATGAAGCCTCTTTTTACTTACATCATGAATATGGAAAGCCAGCCCTATGGCAATCCCAACTATGAGCGAAGTCCGAGCCCAGAACGACTCCAAGCAGAGCGACGGGAACGGGCAGAGAGAGAAAGGCTGAAAAAAGAGGCGGATTTGGATCTCGAGGAAGAAAAGAAACAGCGAGCGATTGATTTGGACCCATGCAGAGAAGTCCTAGCTCTCATCGTCCGCGATTTGAAAGATAAGCTTCTTGAGGATGTGAAATCACGCATCGCCGCCCCAACATTGTATGACTATCTCGACCCTGACAGACATGCGGCAAGGAGGCGAGCTCTGGGGATTCCTGATCCTGAGGGGATCAGAAGACATACTTTTCAACTTGATGTTGATATTTTTGGATCCAACAATCCCCAGTCTTCCCTACCGGGCGGCCGTTCGTTCAGCCCGTATGGCCTTAACATACTTGCGCTCCCACGCATCCGAAAAGCTCGTCGTTTGAACCGTGCCCATGCTGCCTTCTTAGATGAGAGGCGTAAGCAGCCTGTTCGGAGAAAGGAAGTACGTCCTCTCTATCACAGACTGCAGCAGTTGCATGACGTCGACGACTCTGATGAGGACCAACGTACTCCATTCTCAAGGGATATTGATGAACAGGATAGTCGACCACCGAGTCGGATGAGTTCCAGATCTTCAATTTCCGATGACGGCGAGGAATCAGAACCCTTGGATGGACTAGCTTCCCAAGACAAAAGGCATGAAGCGCGGCTCCTAGGCTTGGAATATGGGGATAGCGGTACCACCCTTAACGAAACAGTCGACGGGTATTCCCGACATGATTCGCCTGGTCTCTCCTCTACGCGTAAAAGGAAAAGGCTCGCGGAAGGAATTGAAGTGCGTAAACGACCCAAGGAGGAAAGCGAGCGATCAGAGTTGAATCGCTCTGTGGAGACTGAAAATACGTTGTTCTACGAGGAGTCTCAACACTCAGAAGCTGCTGAACTTGGCGCTGTGAAGCCAGAAAACCTCGCTGGTATCGGGGGTAAATTCCTGGGTCGATTGGAAGACAGGTCAATCAAGGAGGACGGTGAGAAAGAGAATGTGGAACGGCTGCAGATCAAGTCTGCCATACAAGGAGCAGATCTCGACGTTCAGCCGCCATTACCTGACGAATCCACTATTGCAAAGAGCCATGAAGACCCGATTACAGAGATCGAATGGGGGGTGTCTAATGATGAACCTCGTCCGACAGTTGATGATGATGAAACCATAATCTTGGATTTGGACGGCTGGCAGAATCTCGTCAAGGATGAGGAGGATCTCTGCTTCCTTCGCCATGTTCTGGACGGGCAGTCGAGATCCAAGGTTGGAAATCTATCGGCATGGGCTTGGAGACAGAAAGAGATTAAAGCTCTCAACCGTCCCGGTGAAAGTGGGCCGGTCCACCAAGAGACTAGGATACCAGATTACTACGTTTGCAACCCCACTGGAGCTGCTCGGACCGAAGGAAGAAAGAGAATTTTGGAGTCGGAGAAGTCGAAATACCTGCCTCACCGTATCAAAGTTCAGAAGGCTCGAGAAGAACGGGAGGCCAACGCAAAGAGCGATCCTCATGCTTCTGCTGCAGAAGCCGCTAGGATCTCCGCGGCGAAGACGATATCTAAATCCACTTCGAGATCGACAAGGGTTAATAATCGCAGGCTGGTTGCAGACATCAATGCGCAAAAGCAGGCTCTCCCTATGCAAGGTGGAGATGGTGATGTTCTCCGTTTCAACCAGTTGAAGAAACGAAAGAAGCCAGTGCGCTTTGCTCGGTCAGCGATCCACAATTGGGGTCTGTACGCGGAAGAGAACATATCAGCGAATGATATGATCATAGAGTATGTTGGTGAAAAGGTGCGACAGCAGGTGGCAGACATGAGGGAGAGGCAGTACTTGAAGAGCGGGATAGGTAGCAGCTACCTTTTCCGAATTGACGAGAATACTGTTATAGATGCCACCAAGAGAGGGGGTATCGCTCGCTTCATCAACCATAGCTGTACTCCTAATTGCACTGCAAAGATCATCAAGGTTGATGGTAGCAAGAGAATTGTTATATATGCTCTCAGGGACATTGGAAGAGGTAATTCTGACAGACAAGACAACTGACTCTACATCCGGACATAAGCTAACATGTATGCAGATGAAGAGCTGACCTACGACTACAAATTCGAACGGGAATGGGACAGTGACGACAGAATTCCCTGCCTCTGCGGCTCGACTGGTTGCAAAGGGTTCCTTAATTAAGGTCACCCGAGATACCTCGCAGTTGACTGGACACTGCACTCTTTGTCGAGTGCAAAAATAAAGCCTTCCGAGTTTCAAGTTCTTTCATTCATTGCGCCGCCATTAGACTCGCCTGGATTCTTTCTCACTCTGTCGTGGTTTCATAGACTGATTGAGTTGGCTCCAAACTTTAGCATTACGATGTTCTGTTCAGCTTTGAGCAAGTATTCATGTATTATTGGTTTTTTTTCGTGCCCCTGGGGCACCGATATCTAGCTCATGGCGACTCAGAAGGAATCACACATGCCTTGTACAATAAATCAATCAGTTACTCATCATGGGAGTATGAGAAATAAAGCAATGATAATTCCACAGTGTTAATGCATGTTGTTATGGGCGTATGTCATACAGCCAGAATTTCGAACCCGTTAGGCCACAGCAGCTATTCCTTTAACAAAAGGCCGCTTTAGATGAGCTACCATCATGGTCTCGGTTCCTCTCAGCAATACACCTAAGCTCAAACTGCGGAAAACTTGAGATGACAAACCCCATGCAGTATGCTTTCAGACTATTAAATGGGCTGTTAGCAAGCAATCACGTATATGCGGTCAGGAAATCCCAAACCCAAGTGACTTGGCAGAAGGAAGTTCGCAATTCCCTCTTTGATCATATATTCATGACCGCAATTCCCGCACACCAACTTTCCCTCGATAACATGTGTCTCGAGTAGCAACCGGTGCAGGTCCTTCAATGTCTGCTCGTCATTGAGGGCTTCCCCTTCGGGCTTCTTCTCGGGAAGATTGGAGAATCCAAGCTTGGGAAAGTCAGGAACTACACATGGCAGCGAGACCAGGGAACATCCGACCTTACCTCGTTCGCAGTCACCCGCAGTCCATCCCAGTCAACGCGAGGAATGATATTGCGTATGAATTCTGGTTGGAAGTCAAGCTCCTCGAGTTCAAGCTCAGCGTCATGAAAGTGGAGAGGAAATGACGCTGATGATGTCTTGCAGCCCTTGACGGCGCAAGTTAAAAAATTCGCAGTCACTAACTTCATTGTGTTTAAATCACAGAGTGAAAGGATGCTGGAGTGAAATTTGAGTAGAGTCCGATAAGATAAGGAATACAATCACACATCTCATACCCTGCGAAAGTGGGTAAGCAACTTTATTTCCGCTTTCTTCTTTTTTATTCCTTTTTTGGTTTCTTTTTCTTATATATATATCCTCGGCTTGTTTTGTATTGAATACAAGGTACAAGATGGAAAGAACCTTTTAGCAAAGTTCAGTCACCACTATCCGCACCTTCTGGGATACTCAAGAGAACGCCAGTTTTAATTCACTTGATTAGAACATCTACCAGATCATCATCTGTTATGTCATAGTCTGTAAAGGATGCATTAGGGTTTAGGCGATCACCATCAAACACCAGATGAATCTTTCGCTCTGAAGGTATGCGCTTTGCGAGCCGGAATGCAGCAATAGCCTGAGAAATAGGCGCGTTCGAAGCAAGGCTTGTTTCGAACTTATCAAACCCTGGGCACTTCAATACAAGCCTGACCAAATGTTTTTGATCCGACCCCTCGTTCAGGTTCGATTGCGAACCAAGGACAGGCAAAAGTCGATGAGTATCCGGGGCAGCAAGCTTGTCTATTACAGCCTCCATATGGATACGCAAGGGTTCCCCATCCATTTGTGAAAACTTGTCAATATCCTCATCGCCAGTTGGGGTTTCGTTGGTATTAAGTCCGAGACTTCTGCACGTTGTGACGTCAAATAATCTCCTGCCCTTCCAAGTCAGATATATAGACGCCTGCAGTGTTGTCGATAGATCTTGACGATTGCACCAAGCTAGACGGACGTCCCTCAAGGATTGTGACATTTTTCTATGAATTATGAGCGGCTTTGTGCCCTCGATTGGTGAGGTAATAAGTATTTGCACAGTGACATCTTCACTTCTGGGGCCAGAATATTGACGAATGCCAGCGCCTGTGGCATTCTTCTGGCATCGGGCTTCCCTCTGTTGATGCAGGCACTCGTTGGCACTCATGCTTTTGCTCTTTCTTTCCATTTTAGACTGGGAAGAGTCATCAAGATTCATTTTGCAGCGCTGGTCTGATGTAAGTAGGGTAAATTCGGAGTCACGATCCTGATGCAGATTCCCGCTGATGGCTAGACCACTTGAATATGTCGTTGCCGGTTTCTGTAGCCCGCTGTCCATGCTTTCCTCCGCCAGAGTGTTGCAGGGAGAAGGTGTCAACTTTGAAGGTGCACAATCTTGTTGACTCTTCGATAAAATATCGGGCTTGAAACTACCGTCAAGGCCTAAGGACGTGCTTCCCTCCAGGCTCCCGTCGTCCAGCAAATGACGGCGTTTTCTTGCCCTGCCATCTTCAGCTGCAAATTTGTTGGCGCAGACAGATTTCTCCCGAGCCTCTCTGTTCGTAGTGATGATATCGTCGTAGATTTGTCCGGCGCGACGGTAGAAGTCAGACGTCACTGGCTCGTCTCCTTTGCTTGCCCAGGAAGGCCTCTTGAAGAATGAACGCATCAGGCCTGTCAGTTCGCCGGGCGGCTATATTGCATGAATGATGGAGGTGTTGGTTGGTTCGTTTGTTGGAATGATCAGGTCACACAGTACAAATCTGAGCTGATTTGCGGATAGTGCCACACTGGAATCAGATTACCAACCCAACCAGGAAGTTTTTGGCGCATCAGCGTTCATTGAAGAGAAATGATGTGCCTGAGAAGAAGGGGTGATTCTTTCCTGTGAGTCTGTTTGTTCTTTATCTTTCTCTTGTCCTTATGTCAGTTTTTGGTTCTGTCTACTTTTATCTCACCTGTTCTTATTGGGGCACATTTGTTTTGTGCAATGGTCACTAGTAATCCTGATGGTGTGGGGAAACCACCACGTGTAGGCATGGCCAAGGAGCATTTAATGCTTAAATCATTGTCATATGAGAACTCCACCTATTTGTTTTCGGCTGCTTCTTTGTCTACTAAGCCTCCAAGTCCAACAGCTAGCTATAAATAATCATTTCTTCTACCTCTATCCTTTCTTCTCTCCTATCAACTATCGGCATACTGGTGTTTACCGAATCATGGAGAACGGTGCTTCATCTGAAGGAAGGGATCCGTCAGCCTTCCTTGGTGAAATAATTGGTGCTCCAGTTACAGTAAAGCTAAATTCGGGTGTTGTCTACAGAGGTTTCTATACCATCTCCATTACTTACTTAACCATATTTGTGCTGATAAACTCCACAGGCGAGCTCCAGTCTGTAGATGGTTACATGAATATTGCCCTGGAGAGATCCGAAGAATTTGTGGACGGCAAATTAAGGCGAAGTTACGGAGATGCTTTCATTCGAGGAAATAATGGTCTGTCATGCATTCAGTCATTCTTCAGCCCTCTGTCTATACTAATGAGCCTAGTGCTTTATATCTCAGCGCAGTGATCCATCTTTCCCAGTCTCTTATTGGCGTGGCTTACTCTCCATATCTGCTGTCAATGAATGCAGCCAGTGCATTAACTGAACCTTCCTAGTTACAGAGTTGCCTGGTAGTGCAACCAACCCTGCCAGTATGACACAGCGAGCTAGCTCAATGTACGTCTATTTTCCAGACATTTGAACACCATGGGCCTCTATATTTAATGGAACTAGCTAAGTAGATACCTCTAATACTAGTTTACCTATAATATGGCATAACACGAAGAGATTATTATGGGTTATGAACTCATGGCAGACATGGTGCTATCATACATAACTAAAGCTGATAGCATAGTCTATGTAGAGGGTTTCTGTTATATGTCTATAGTTACATGGCACTATATAACGTAATTCCCAGACAAGCTGGACACCCGGCCTGGTAGGGTCGGCTCGTTATGGTATGGGGAAGATGGTTGTTAACTTGTTTATTCTTAGCTATCACTATCATTAATAAGCAACATACACACATAATTTATTAGATATATAATAATTCCCTAAGTATGAAGAGAAAAAATAGAAAAGAAAAGAAAAAAAGGAAAGCTGAAAGCATAAGCTAGCTAGATAAGTAATTAAGGTATTAGCTAGCTAGGCAAGTAACTATTGTGATATCAACAGCCATGTCGGCTGGGTGATATGATCTATGAACATATATGGCGACATCTAGTGATTAGTACTATATATATAATCATTTAGATCATTACATTCCTTAATAGTCTAGGTAGAATCATAAAAGGGAGGTAGAATCCCTTTAATAATAGGGGGGTTATATACAGGGTAGCTACAGGCCTATCCCCTACCCTTATATATTTTAAAGGACCTCCTCCTATTATAATAAATAATATTCCATCCAGTAGTATATCTAGGTTAAGTAATTACTTAATACCTAATTCTAA
>NW_001509760.1:1443018-1456706 GCF_000149645.3 Aspergillus fischeri NRRL 181 | reverse complement strand
CATAGTTATAATATTAATTATATCTCTATTATATTTTAGATAATATTAACTCTATATCTTCTAGTATAGAGACCTCTTAAACCTAGTCTACTAGTAATAGTAATAGCTTTAAGATAGAATATATTTAACTTTAGTAATAGTTTACCCTTACTACTTAGAGTATAACTAATAAGAATAGTTAGGCTAAGCTAATATAGATATATAAATAACTTATTAAACTTCTCTAGGCTAAGTATAATTATTAAGATTATCTTTAGTTAGAAAAGGATATAAGAGCTATATTAGCTACTTCTAATCCTATTATATTCTCTTAAATTATTACTAAAGTACTTAAACTATATTAAAAGATCTTTAATCTTAAGCTTATTTCTATATATAATAGTAAGTATAGTAAGAATACTATAATAAAATAGCTTAAGTAAATTAATAAGTATTTTTATAATAAGTAAACTCTTAAAAAGATTATTACTAAACTTAAAAAGATTACTATAGTTAAGTATTATTTTACTAGCTAAGCTAAGAAATAATAAGATATTTATAAATGGAAAATTAAATATAATTTAACTACTACTATTACTACTTTAGATATTTTTAAATAGTGGATTAGAGAGAACTTTAGTAAGATTAAAGAAGAGAATAGATATTAAAAAAAATATAAGAAGTATACTTAAGGAAACTAAATAGTATAATTATATACTACTTCTCTTATTAAAGCTACTAAATAAATTAAGTTAGGAATTTCTAATAATATATTAATCTAGAAGTTTATTATTAATTTAAAACCTATTTTATATACTTACTAGGCAGAAGATTATAATAAACTAACTTTCTTTAATAATATAGTTTACTATTTTACTAAGTATAAATAAGAGATTATTTTATATATCTGGATATAGCTTTAAGTCTTTAATAAAGTTAATAATTACTAAACTAACCTAATAGATATTAATCTTAATACTATTATAATATCTCTAAATTAGCTATAAAAAGGGATATATAAATAAAAGATTTAGTATTAAGATAATTAAGCTTATTTTAATTATAGATAAATAGGCTATAATACTTATAATTATATTATACTAAATTTATTAAAATCTAATTATAAAAAGTAGTTAAGAAATAAGAAGAACTACTAGATAAGAAAGTACTAGTTAGTTAATTATTAAAGACTTCTTATATTAAGGACTATAAAGTATTTAATAATCTTAAACCTCTAAAGAAGGATAATAATTCTAATAATAATAGTAATAAGGAGAATTAACTACTATAAAATAATAGTCTTAATACTATAAAAGTAATATTAGAATTAGAAAATTACTAGTATATTAATATCTATTTAAATATACTTTAATTAGATATTCTCTACTTTCTTACTATACTTAAAGCCTCTTAAATAAAAGTCTATCTCTAAGCTCTATTAGATTATAGCTCTAGTTATATATTTATATTAAAATATTTAGCTAATTTATTATTATCTTTATAGTTTTATTTTTATTAAATAGCTATATCTTTACAGATTTAGTTACTAAATAAGGAGTTTATATATACTTTATATTAAGTTTAAATTCTATTTTAGTTAGATAAATAGTACTATATTATTACTCTATAGATTCTTAAAATAATTAGGTATAATATTATCTTAGGTTAAGATTAGCTAAAATATATCAACCCTAATATTAATTAGATTATAGGATAGATGGTTATTAAAGGATATAGAACTAAATATACTATTATCTATCTTATTAATCTCTAGAACTAGATTAAATTTAATTTAGAAGTATTAGTTAATCTTATCTCTACTAAATAACTTTAGTATACTATTTAAAAAGGTTAATAAGAAGCTTAGTTATTTATTATTTAAGAAATTAAGAAAGATAAGAGAATATTAAAGAATCTATATTAGTTAAGTCCTTTACTTACCTAGTATAAAGTTATATTTAGGAAAGAGTTATATCTAGGAATACCTCTAGCTTAATTAATATAGTATTATATTAATACTAGAGATTCCCTACTAATAAATATAAACTCTTACCCTTAGTTACCTAAGAAGTTTCATAAAATAAAGAAATAAGTTAAAGAACTATTATAGAAAGTAGTTATTTATTCTTTAGCTAATACTTAGGGTTTTTTTATTATAATTATCCTTAAGACTAATAGGAAATAGTAAATATATATTAACTATTATTTACTTAATAAGGTGACTATTAAGAATATCTATCTCTTATTATAAATTTAGAAACTTCTAGATTAAGTAGGTTAAGCTAAGTATTTATTAAAGCTTAATCTCCTCTTTAGATACTAGTAGTTATGAATAGGTAAATTATTAGTCCTAAAGATAGCTTTTAATATATTATTTAATAAGTTTAAATTCTTAGTAATATCTTTTAGACTTTATAATATACCTATAATATTCTAGATAATAATAAATTATAATAATATCCTAATCTTCTTAAACTTAGATAAGAAATATAAGGAATATATTTAGAAAGTACTTAATTATCTTTAAGAATATTAATTATATATAAAACTCTCTAAATATATATTTACTAAGAGAGAATTAGAGTTTTATAGCTATATTATTAGTAATAGATTTATTTAACTAATATCTATAAAGTTAGATAGAGATTATAAAAGTATAACTAAAGCTAATAAATATTTATAAAGTTTAATAATTCTTAGGATTAGCTATATATTATTACTAATTTATATATTAATTTATAAGAATTACTTCTTCTCTTTAGAAACTTTTAAAAGAATTAGATACTTTACTTTATAAGAAGAAGTTTTAATCTATAGTCTAGAATACTTAATATTAGTATATATTTATTATACTAAAGAATGCTATAATTATTATGCCTATTCTTAAAATTACTAATCTATCATTACTATATTAAATTAAGACTAATACCTCTGAATAGGCTTTTAGTATAGTACTTATATAGTAAGATAAACAGGGATAGTAGTATCCTATTATATTTAATAAATAAAAGCTTACTAATACTAAAAAGAACTACCCTATATATAAGAAGAAAGTTCTTATAATTAAGGAAGTACTTTAATAATAGGATTATTATATTAATAATAGTAAACCTATTATAATTATAATAGATTATAAAAGTCTCTAATACTTAACTAATATAAAGATATATTCAAAATATCTTATATATTAGATTAAAGAATTTTAAATATATAACCTGGTTATATAATATTATAAGGGATCTAAAGTAGTTATCCCTAATATAATTAGTTACTAATCTAATTTTATTAAAGAAGGTCTAGTAAATAAAGTATAAGTACCTATTATTATATTATCTATAATATAATTATAGTAAATAACTAGTGAATAATACCTTTAAAGCTTATTAAACCTTTCTAAATCTAAATAGCATCTATTAATAATCTTATTTTTAAAAGGTAAGGATCTAGATATATCTAATAATATTAAAATAAAGATTAAAATATTAGTACTAAATTTCTAGCTAAAGATGTATTAACTATATTATACTAATAAAGGAATTAATATACTATATCTTAAAATTCTTTTTTAAAAGGACTTTATGTCCTAGCTTTATAATTAGTTTAGTTATCTAGCTTATCCTACTTTACTTAATATTATTTATACTTATGTCTAGTAGCTAATAATTTAAAGAGATATCTAGGATATTACTAAGAACTATCTAAATATTAAATAATAAAGTCTTTAAGACTAGATCTTAAATATAAAGCTATATAATACTTAGTGAAAAAGAGTATTTTATTATTTAAGTAATAGGGAATTAATCTTATTAGATAGTTACTAATAATACTGAATAGTAATTAATAGATTATAATAGTAATTAATTATACTATTAATTAGGTTATTGCTAAGGCAGTACCTAATATAAAAGATAAAATATTAGTATATTTCCTCTATAAAGAGATCTTTATTAATTATAAAGTATTTAAGAAGTTACTCTCTGATAATAGTATAAACCTCCTATTATAAGTTATAAAATTATATATTAAGATCCTTAAAGTAAAATATTAAATAATAACTCTAAATTATCCTAGAACTAATAGCAAGAATAAAAATATAAATAGCTTACTAGGAAAAATATTAATAAAGTATCTTATAGATAAACTAATATATCTTTAGGATAAATATCTATCTCTAGCTATTTTTATAATATGAGTATATGTCTATACTTAGATAAAGTTATCACCTTTTTATCTTCTCTATGGGGTCCATCCATTATTACCTAGTCATCCATGTGTAGCGGGCAGGGCCTGCTGGGTGCTCGGGCTGTTCAGCCCTTGTGAAGTCATATCCAGACTGGACACCAGCTGCAGGTTATATGACTCCATACTAATTAATATAGTAATCTGTTTTATTACATGACCCATAAACTACTTGCATACTTCTTTTTATGTTTAGCTACTGCAGCCCTAGCTAGATTTCTCCTTTAGTGATTTCTTACTGTCTAAACCTAGGTTATAGGTTTCTAAGGCTTCTAGCCTATAACACTAGAAATCACTTGCATCTTAAGAAGAATAAATTAACCAGATAAACTAGACAAACCAGACAAACTAGATAAACCAGATAAATTAGACAAACCAGATGAACTAGATGAACCAGATGAACTAGATGAACTAGATAAAGCAGCAATTAATAATATAGCTTATAATAATATATTATTACAGATGTTAATATCTCCTGAAGGACCCAGCAAAGAACACCTACTATAATAAAATACTATGTAAATAGATCCTATGGCCTAAATAACCTAGCAGCTATAAGAGATTATTAATTATATAGCCTAGCTGTAATAAACCCTAATAATACTATAGACTAGGAGCCCTCCTCTATAACCTTAGCCTGCTAGTGGCACTGCACTAAATAGATTAATAAAACTAAACTATCTTATTACTATAGTAAAGGGAGATACCTATACTACAGAGTATTAGACTATATAATTAAGGGCTGCTAGTACCTAGGAGCTATCCCTCTATAGGGTAAGGAATTAAAGCTACTATATGCTTCTTAAGTTATTAGGCCCTTATTTAAAAATAATAAAGTAAGTAAGTTAGAAAATAAGTTACTCCTATAAAGAAACTCTCACAGGGGCTAGTTAAATAGTTAATATAGCTAAAGAGCTAGTATCCTTTATGCCCTAAAAAGAAAGATATACTTACTAATTATAGATAGTTTTAATAAGCTGTTAGATTTGATACTCCTAAATTTATTATATTAGGTATTATTAATAAGGAATATAATTATAGAATCCTTCCTGATACTAGATATATATCTTATATAGTTATAGCTAAATACTTTACTTAGAAGCTATAACTAGAGTAGATTTAAGGTTAAACCTATTTACCTAGAAAACTATACTAGTGTAATAGGCAGTGTTATTTTAACTATTACTTAATTCTATCTAGATATTAGTAGTAACTATTAGCATATAATCTATACCTATGTGGTGCCTAAGCTAGGTAAAGGCACTAATCTGATTTTAGGAATTCTATGGATAAGGGACTAGGGAGTAATAGTAGAAGTAGAGAGGCCCTAACTAAGGTTTGCAGACAGGTCTGTAGTGGAAAGTATTAAGAATAAGCTAAAGCTAGTAATAAAGTAGATTAGTATCTAGAGGTTTGTAGTTTATAGCTGATAATAAAGGAAAGATAAAACTATATAGATCTTTGCTACTAGTATTAAGGATATTAAGAAGGCTGTATAGATTAAGAAGTATACTAATCTAGCTATAAAGCTGCTAGTACATTACTATAAGTTCCTAGAAGTATTTAATAGGAAGAAGGCTGATGAGCTACTACTATACTATCCCAGAGTTAATTATTAAATTAAGCTAGTTAAGGATGAGAAAGGGAAGCTAATAGAACTACTATAGGGGCTATTATATAGCATGTTATGCGGAGAACTCTTAGTACTATAAAAGATATTAATAGAACTATTAGATAAGGGCTTTATTTATGCTAGTAGCTCTGTAGCTATAGTACTAGTACTCTTTACTTATAAGCTAGGAGGTGGACTATAATTTTATATTAATTATTATACCCTAAATATAATTATAAAGAAAGATTAATACCTACTTCCCTTAATTAATAAGACCCTAGAGTGCATTATAAAAGTAAAGTAGTTTACTAAGCTAGATATTATTACTACTTTCTATAAGATCTATATTACTTTAGGAGATGAATGATTAATAGCCTTCTATATATAATTTGGCCTGTTTAAATAGCTAGTTACCCCCTTTAGTATGGTAAACACACCTAGTACCTTCTAATAATATATTAATTAGATACTCTAAGACTTACTAGATAAATTCACCTCTACCTATATTAATAATATGCTAATCTTTATTAATAGGTTACTAGCAGAGCACTGGTAACATATCTATTAAGTACTTAAATATTTAAAGAATGCAGGGTTATAACTAGATATTAATAAGTATAAGTTTAAGATGAAAAGCATAAAGTACCTTAGGTTTATAATAGAGGCTAGTAAGGGTGTGCAGATAGACCCTAATAAGGTAAAGACTATACTAGAATGACAAGCCCCTATCTCTGTATGTAGTATATAATTATTCCTAGGCTTTATAAACTTCTATTACTAATTTATACAGAACTTCTTAGATATTATATAACTATTAACAGTGCTAATATATAAGGGAGCCCCTTTTATATAGGGAGATGAGCAGACTAATATCTTTAAGTTACTAAAGAAGATATTTACTATAGCCCTAATCCTTATGCAGTTTAACCCTAACAGAAGAATAGTAGTTAAAATAGATGCTTTAAACTGGGCAATAGGAGCTACTATATCATAGTATAATAATAATAGTATGCTACGGCCTGTTATATATATCTTTAGGAAGAATACACTAGCAGAGTGTAACTATAAGACATATAATAAGGAGCTACTAGCTATTATCAATGCCCTTAAGGAATAGGAATTAGAACTAATTAGCCTGCTGTGATTTAAACTTGTTATAGGCTACTATAATCTTAAATACTTTAAGATAGTCTGTAGGCTTAATAAATAGTAGATGTATTAGTTATAATAGCTAAGCTAATTTAACTATAAGGTATATTATTAGCCTAGGAAGTTAGTAGCTTGGCCTGATGCCCTATTATAATAGGAATAAGACATGCTATAGGATGCAGAAGATGACAGGCTTAAGATATATAATTATTATTTAGTACTACTGCAGGCTATTACTAGCCAGATATATATATAAGTATCCTGCACTTATGAAGTGGTGTCTAGTAAGGACATAGGGTCATTAAATAACTATACTAATTAATATACTAATTAAACCTATTACATAATCTTATATATAACCCCTGTAGACAAGCCGCTGCTGCTATTAGAAGAATACTAGAGGGAGGCCTAGCTATATAACACTACTCTAAGTAAGATGTATTAAGCCCTAGAGAAGGGAGCTATATACTTTCCTAGTAAGCTACACATACAGGTATTAATTATAGAATATTTAATATCGCTAGATAGCTACCTACTATATTAAAGCTGCAAATAGGTTCCTAATTTAGAACTATTATAAATAAGGATACTATAAGAGACCCATAACTTAGTACTTATAGGCCATCCTAGAAAAAATATACTGTATATAATAGTTGCCTAAAACTTCTACTAGCTAGAGCTCTCTGTAGATATCTAATGTTTTATACAGAACTATAATAAGTATAGTACTAACTATATATAGTATAAGTAATGCTAAGGACTGCTAAAGCTATTACTAATCCTAGATTATAAATAGTAAGAGATTACTATTAATTTTATTATAAAGCTGCCTATATCTGATGGTTATGAAGATATTATAGTAACGTAATCGGACACTGAGCGAGACATGACACTAAGCGAGACACCTGAACGTGATTTTAACCGAGGCCGAAAACCATGAGATATCTTACTACCACGCAGTCAAATTAAAGCAAAAGTTTTCGAATTACCTAGTTCTACTGGGACAGCTTGTTCTAATATGACTAATGTGATGACAGTTACTGCATCATGGTGGCGCACGCTTTTTATAAACTGGTTCCACTAAGTCCATAGCCTGTAGAGCTTCTTGAGCAAGTTACTGACCTTCAGACCCTGTCAAGACACCCCTAGTAGCAATATAAGATCTAGGGGCCGCGCGCTTTCACTTTTGCCTTTTTGTTTGCTGCATGAAGCTTAATTACCTGGTGCCGTAATAGAACAACTTCATGCATGGTAGTTTCAGCTGCTTTCGCTAGCTGACGGATAGCCTCAGTTGGGGGACTTTGGGAGTTGCGATTCACAAGCTGCTTGATAAGCTCCATCGCTTTTGCACCTCAGCAGAGGTATAAGGGGTCTTTGCAATCCATTCACCCTCTGGAGGTCCATAAGCAGTATTTGGGGGGGTGATATTCTTAATAGTAAGCTTATCCAGCACCCTTTGGGGATTCAAAGGAACTAAACCAGAAGCTTCAAATCCACTGCGGATATTCTTGGATGATAAGGCCTTCCGTGATTCTTTATAAAGATCAAGGAAGTTTTCCTTATCAATGTGATAAATGCCATTCTGGATGCTTCTCATCACCGCGGCACCATATGCCTCTTTTAGTGGTGCAAAGCAGGCAACATCAAGAGGCTGCAGTTTATCAGATGAATGAGAAGGCATATAAAGAGGGATAATTTGATGGTTCTTGCAGAAAAGATCAAACTCCGCAGATTCATGGCTAGCATGGCCATTAAGAATCAGAAGCTGATATCTTCCTAGGGTGCGTGTTGCAGTATGCTTCTCAAAGATCTTTTCTAACCAGAATAAACCAAGCTCATTATTGGTCCATCTATTATCACTTAGACCAATCACCCAATCAGGGTTGATGTCTTGATACCATTGAGATTGATGGACCTTGCCAGAGAAGATGATCATAGGGGGGAGAGACCATCCAGAAGCATTGATAGATTCAATGACAGTCACCCATTCGCGATTCCCTGGCTGTACGAGCGGCTCGTACACGGCTTGTTCGGTGATGAGATGCAGTAATAACCTTTGCTATAGAGGCCACACCCATTTGAAAGCCAGTTTCATCAAAGTTGTAGATATCCTGTTCAAGAATACCATATTTTACTATAGTATTCTGAACAAGATTAAACCATTGGTTGATGACTTCCGGATCTTCGCATTTTGCACGCTGGTAATCATATTTGCGAGTGTATTTAGATATAAGTTCATCATGCTATTTAATGAATCTAGTGATCTATCTCTCACTGACTGCTTCCCCCTTTCGCTCATGGAGTAGTAAATCTGCCATTTTGCGAACTGCAGCATGTGTTGGTGGTAGTCCTCGCTCGTCCATATCTAGAATCTATTTCTTTAGGGAAGCTTCTTCTAGACTGCTAAGCTTCTGGCAGTTTGCTGGTATGTTGGTCCTTGCTTTTCAACCCTTGATTCGATAGGCTAGAGTGGAATGTGGAACATCATATGCTGCTACTGCTGCTCGTATACTTTTAAACTGGCCATTTTGGTATGCTTTGATAGCAAGTAATATGCGATCTTCTAATTTGACTGTTGAATCAGTTTGTTTTAATGCCATATTGGATGGAAACCTGGATCCGATGGTGATTTGGTGGTTGCAGGGTTTCAGGGGTTGAAGGGTGTCTCGCTCGGTGTCATGTCTCGCTCGGTGTCCGATTACGTTAATTAGTAATAGGCTTAGTAAGGATATGATCCTAGTGCCCTATAAATAAATAGATTTAGAGATAGTAGTATAGTTATTAATTAATTAATTTATTAGCTACTATGGTGTTCCTAGTATAATTATATTAGACCACAGTCTATAGTTTATTAGCTAGTTCTGGGAGTACTTTTATAAGTGACTAGGTATTAAGTAATAACTCTTAATAGCCTTCTATCTATAGATGAATAGGCAGATTAAATAAATGAACACTATGCTAGAGGCCTACCTAAGGAACTTCTATAACTACTCCTAGACTAACTAGAAGTTATTATTACTAATAACCTAGCTTACTATCAATAGTTAAGATACTATAAGTATAGGAGTTAGTCTATTCTTCTTAGACTATAGATATAATATTAAACTATTAGAAGTTAAACTACTAGATTAGGAGGCTATTACTATAAATATAGCTTACTTACTAAAAGAGAGAGCTAAAGTAATTATAATAAAGATAAGGGAAGCTACCAATATAACCTAGTTAGAACTTACTACTGCCTAATAGTATTAAGAAGAATATTTAAACTACTCTTACTTAGCAGCCCTATGCTATGCTATTAAGTTAAAAGTCTAGCTAGACTTATAAAATATCTAGATAAATTACCTAAGCTAAAAGCTTAATATATAGTATATAAAGTTTATAGTACTAGAAGCTATTAGATTATATACTTACTAACTAGATACACTGCTAGGTGTATATAATATATTTTATATTAGCCTCTTATAGCCTGCTACAGATGATCTATTCCTAAGTTAGTTAAATAATAATTACTAGCTGCGCCTGAGGCTCATAGATAGCAAAGCTGAATATATAGTTAAAGAGATCCTGGATGAGTATAAGAAGTAAATCAGGCAAGGCTACTACATAGAATACTTAGTTAAATAGGTAGGTTATAAATACTCTATATAGGAGCCTACTATTAACCTCACTAATACAGCAGCACTTAACACCTAGGAGAACCACCACCCCTAAGAGGGAGGAGGGGGGTAGTATAGTAGGCAGGGCCTGCTAGGTGCTTAGGCTATTTAGCCCTTGCAAAGTTATATCTAGACTAGATACTAGCTACAGGTTATATAACTTTATACTAATTAATATAGTAATCTATTTTATTATATGACCTATAGAGTATAACTAATAAAGATACTCAGGCTAAACTAATATAGATATATAACTAGTTTATTAAACTTTTCTAGGCTAAGTATAATTATTAGAATTATCCTTAGCTAGAAGAGGGTATAGAAGCTATATTTATTACTTCTAATCCTTCTATATTCTTCTAAATTAATACTAAAGCTCTTAAACTATATTAGAAGGTCTTTAATCTTAAGCCTATCCTTATATATAATAATAAATTTAATAAGGATGCTATAATAAAGTAGCTTAAGTAAATTAATAAGTACTTTTATAATAAGTAAACTCTTACTTAGAAGATTATTACTAAACTTAAAAAAATCATTATAGTTAAGTATTATCTTACTAGCTAAGCTAAGATAATAAAATACTTATAAGTTAAATAAGGGAATGCTATATAATTTATTAAAAGATAATTAAACTTAATAGAATACTAGTAAGAAAGATATTAACTTTAATAAGCTATTTATAGTAGTGATTCTAGCTTATTAAGAGTAATTAAAAAAGGATAAAGTATCTAGTATTATAAGAATATTAAGATAAAAGAGATTATACCTATTCTATTAATAACTAATTACTCTAGTATAAATTAATTAAGAAATAATAAAAGAAATAGTAGAATTTATTTAGTTATTAAACCTATAAAACTTTTTATTATTATTAAAATTATATTAAGACTTTCTTAACTTTATTAGCTTCCTTAATAAGAGCTATACTTAACTATCTTAGCCTCTATCTTAGTCTTAGAGATTAAGATCTAGAATTACTTATTTTTAATATATCTTTTTTTTATCTTCTTTCTCTAATTTCTTATTCTCTGTAAGCACTAATTTAAGTATAGTAATTTTATTATCTATAAATTATATAAAATAAGATAGATTAGTATAGATTAGTTAAAGATATAATCTAGGTCTTTAAAGTTAGTTATTAAAATAGACTAAGATAGGTCTCTTTATTTAGAGGATTATAGTAGTATTTTTTAGAAGGAGTTAACTTAAAAAAAAGAATATTATAAGACTATTTTATTACTCTCTTATCTTTATTAAATAGAGAAGAAGAAGAACTAATAATAGTAAAAGACTTAGAAGTAAAAGAATAATAATCTATATAATCTACCCTAGTATTTACTAAGGGGGTGTAAGCTATAACCTTAATAAAAGAAGTAGTAGTAGATTTAGCTAAAGTTTAGAAAATATTAGAAGTAGTTAACTAAGCTTTAACTAGGTTATTAACTAATTCTTTAACTTAGGGAGGGATATCTCTTAGTATAAGACTATTACTAAGTATTTTTAAGAGTCTACCTATCTATAGGATAGTCCTACTAGAATAAGTTAGAAGAAAAGAGATTTAAAAAAGTAGAAACTTATATATTATTATTAGAGTTCTAACCCTATATCTAGCCTAAGTAATAGTTATACTTAGTAAACTTTCTATTCTAGAGATAATTTAAATATAAATCTTAAAAGAATACCTATTCTATACTAGCTAAATTATATTCTAGACTAATAATATATTTTTAAAAAGTACCTAACTTAGTATACTAATTATATACTATATCTACTTCTATATCTTATTAATATAAAATCACTACTAACTACTATATAGAGTTTATAATAGGCTTAATATAAGGTTTACTATCCTAATTAATAGACTATTCTATATTATAAATTATATCTAAAAGAGTAATACAGGACTTTTCCTATATAATTAAGATAAGATTATATTTTATTATAATCTTAGGTATAGCACCTTAGTAATTAGGGATTTATATATCTTTAGGGATTAAGTTAAGAAAAGAATAATAGTAGATTAATTAAGAGAGATAAATATATAATACTAATAAGAGTAGTTCTAAGAGACCTATAATCTAAATAAAAAGAAGTTTAAATAGATATACTTTTATTAGATAATTATACTTAAGCTATATATACTAGTAATAAATACTTACTTATTTACTAATAATTATTAGTTAATTTTATCTTTATTAATTTTATTTATTTACTACTATATATAACTAATAATATTTACTATAATTCTTTATTTCTTAATTAAAGTTATTAATTACTTAGATAACTTACTTATTATTATCCCTAAATAAGCTAACCTAATTATATCTCTTACTTAGTATATAAAGAACTTAATAAGCTACTACTAAGATTATTTTAAAGTAAGATTATAAAGAACTAATTAGTTCGTTCTATAGATATTTAATAAAGAAATAATAATATTTAAATACTAGATGTGGTAATTAATATCTCTTAGTAATAGTTAGGCTTAGATTATTATAATAGTAGGAGCTAACTTAGCTTCCTTACTCTTATACTAACTAAGAACTCTGTAGACTGAGTTCAGCCTAGATAGGGGAGGATATGATATTAATAGCTATATTAGCTAGGTGATATAATCTATAAATATATATAGTAATATCTAGTGATTAGTACCATGTATATAATTATTTAGATTATTATATTCCTTAATAGTCTAGGTAGAATCATAAAAGGGAGGTAGAATCCCTTCAATAACAGGGGGGTCATGTACGGGGCGGCCGCAGGCCTACCCCCTACCCTCATGCATTTTGAAGGACCTCCTCCCATTGCGATGAACGATATTCCACTATAGTATATACCACCTTGCTTTACTATTAGAAGGATATAGGGTGTGTTTCTTTAGTAGTCATAAATTCAATAAGTAACTTACAGTATATAGTTTCTTACTTTACTAGTAAGCTTTTATTTACTAAGATCCTAGTCTAATATTATAGTTTAATCTACTTCTAAGAGATTAAAGTATATAATCTCTACCTATTATAGGTCCTTTCTAACCTTATTACTAAATA
>NW_001509760.1:1439261-1442918 GCF_000149645.3 Aspergillus fischeri NRRL 181 | reverse complement strand
AGAATATGCTCTTATATCTTTATTAACCTTAATAATAGTAACTCTAAGCTTTTAAAAAAAGGCTAGCTATATTATCTTATTAGTAAGTATATTATTAGATAGGTTATATTCTATAAGAATATCCTTATTATTAGCTAGTTGTTTTATGTCAATGATCATGTGATCATGGATGTAACTTCTTTATTTTACCTTAGTGCTAGTTAAGCAATAACAAGCATCTTCCCTATTATATAAATAACATGCCCTACTAAATGATAGCATATCCTTGGTTATCTAGGACTTAATTAAGGAATAGCTAATTAATTAATTTATATCTACTTTTATTATATTTAATTATTTAATAATAATTAGTATTATAACAGTTTACAGTTATTAGTTCCTCTTAAATAATTAGTAATTATCTTTATTAAGCCTTTATAATACTTACTATCTTCTAGAGAAGGAAGTTAATTAATCTATAGTAGCTTAGGATATCCAGCTACTCTATTAATTAATAACCTACTCTCTTCTATAATTATCTCTAAACCTCTTAATTTTATTAGAATATATTAATATTTATTAAGTTATATTAGTCCTTATTATTTATTAATCTTTTATTTATTAAATTGTCTCTATATTTAAAAAGTTTTATTATTTTACTTAAATTCTATATTAAATTCTACTATTTCTGCCTTTTATTTAGTAAATTATTATTATATTAAGTAATTATTATTATTATATTAAAATTACTATTATAATTAGTTATAATAGCTTATATAATAGATAAGATTAATTTATAGCTTATTTTACTATATAACTATAGTCTTTTAAAGAGATAGGACATAGATTTATAAGAGACTTTAACCTAGAAACTATAGCTTAAATAATATTTATCTTATAATATTAAGAAGATCCTAAAAGTATTAAATTCCTAAATAACTAAATATATATTAGAGCTATACTTATAGCAGTAATTTAATAATTCTTAAAATAATTAAATTCTCTCTAGGAAGATTAATAATTCCTTATATTTTATATAAATTACTTATAAAATAATAACTAGGTCATAAAATATCCCTTAGGAAGACTAAGAAATTTTATACTTTTAATATTAAAATATCTAGCATTTATGAAGAAGGATATAGTATTTAATATCTTAAGAACTAAAAAAGTAGAAGAGATAGATATTATAATTAATCTACTAAAAGATAAAAGTCCTATTAATGATTTATTAAAAGATAAAATAGATTTAGATAAATTTAATGTGAGCAGGCCGGAGGTAGACTGCTTAAGGGGGTCCCTAGCCAGCAAGGAGTTGTTAACTAGGCTATAAGTCACTGCTATAATTACAGGGGTTTAGAGAGATATAGGTTTGCTAGGTAAAATATATATATTATAATAATTAGAATAAACTACTTAATTCCTACTAAGCTATTTAATTACCCCTATTTCTGCTTTATATGCTTGGAGTTCAGAGGAATTATTATCTATATAAGATAATAGCCTATGTTAGGGTCTTACTAGGGATTTATTATATAACTTATCTCCTCTTTTAGGAAAGGTTTATCTAAACTATACTAATCCTAAAGTACATATTAAGATCTAATACTATATCTATAGTTATTATTTATAATTATTAAAGACCTTTATAAGATATAGTTTAAATACCCCTCTTTATTATTTATTAATAAAATTTATTATAGATTAAAGATATAGAGCTAGTGAGTAGAGCTCTAGTAATTAATTAGATTACTATTAGTTATTATAATAGTTTAATTATACTATTTAAAGTTATTAAGCTATTATCTTATCTTCTTAAAAGATATTAAGATTTTATTAACTTTAGCCTTAATAATAAGATTCCTTTAAGCTTAATAATAGTAAAGAGATATTACTTAGCTATAGACTATAGTATTACTCTATTATTAACTTAAATACTACTAAGTTCTCCTTCCTATATGTGAGTTCTTTTAAAAGTTAGAAAGCTTTATTTTTATCTTATTAATATAGTATTTTTAATTAGTAAGGCCTTACTAGGAAAATAATATCTAGATATTACTAAGATATATAGAGAAATACTAGTAAAGTAATATTAAACCCCTATAGCCCTTATTATTATAAAATATCTATAGGTAGATATTTCTCCTACTCCCTCTATCTTAGTATTTTCTTTAAGCTCTAGCTTATTAGTATTAAGCTATAATTACTAATTAGGTAGATTATCCAATAATCCAATTATTATACTAAATACCTACTATTATCTACTTATTATTATATTATCTAGCTTCTCTTTAGAGGATGATAAGCCCACTAGTTCTTATTCTACTACTATTTCTCCCCCTCTAGGGTTGCTGCTTAGCCTCCTACTAAGTATTATATCATCCTAGGGTAGCTAGTATCCCTCTACTAATCTAGTTGCTACTAGTCCTATTATTACTAGTCCTACTACTACTAGCCCTACTACTACTAGCCTACTATCTACTGGCTTACGTTTAGTAAGTCTCCTGCTAGGTAGTTCTCTACTTAGTAGCCTGCTATGATGCTATCCCTTAGGGCTTTACCTCCTCTTTTATCTAGTGTATATAATCCTAAGCTACTCCCTATCTTACTATACTAGTATTACTTTAAGGATATAATAAGAGAGAGTAAGGAGTATAACTATATCTATAATACTTTCTTTAGGAAGTATTATTATTACTAAAAGTATAGTAAACTATACTTAAAGATTCTATTATAGAATCTTTACTAGATAGCTATCTTTATTATATTAGCTCTAGCTAATTATAATGAGAAGGCCTGTAAGTTATTTAATAAGAAGTTAAAGATTATTATAAATTCCTTAAAGGATCAGGAGGTTCCCTATCTATTATAGTTCTTAAACTATAATATCTTCTACCTCCTTAGTATTATAAGTGCTATTACTAGGCTTCCTATTCCTGCTTTAGAGGAGGAGGAGGTTGAGTTGGAGGTGTACCACCTGAAGCTGCCCCTGGGTTAGCTGCTGGGCAAGGCTCTGTCAACCCATCAGGTTCCATAGTGCTGTTTTCTTGATAGGTGCGTTGTCTAGTAATTATAACTAATAATCCGCAGTGGAAGTGGTTGAAACTATAAGTAGGCTAGAGGTAGACTGCTTAAGGGGGTCCCTAGCTAGTAAGGAGTTATTAACTAGGCTATGAGTTACTGCTATAATTATGGGGTTTTAGAGGGATATAGGTTTACTAAGTAAAATATATGTATTATAATGATTAGAATGAACTACTTGGTTCCCACTAAGCTATTTAATTACCCCTAATGCTACTTCATGTGTATGGAGTTCAGAGGAACTATTATCTACATAAGGCAGTGGCCCACGCTGGGGCCTCACTGGGGGTTCGCCACGTGACATTTAATATCTTACTAAATTTATTTAATAGCTTAATAAACTTAATCTAGGCACTCTATTATCTAATACTTACTGGAATAATGTTCATCGCAATGGGAGGAGGTCCTTCAGAATGTGTGAGGGTAGGGGGTAAGCCTAAAGCCTGCGGCTGCCCCTATATATAACCTATCTATAATAAAGGGATTCGACCTCCCCTTTTATAATTCTACCTAAGCTAGCAAAGAATGTGGTGATCTAAATAATTTTATATATAGTAATAATCACTAAATATCACTATATATACTTATAGATCATAT
>NW_001509760.1:1437643-1439161 GCF_000149645.3 Aspergillus fischeri NRRL 181 | reverse complement strand
AAGATATATATAAGGTAGCTACTAGCCTACCCCTTACCCTTATATATTTTAAGGACCTCCTCCTATTATAATAAATATTATTCTATCTAGTAGTATATCTAGATTAAGTAATTACTTAATACCTAGTTCTAGAAAGATTTAAGAGTTAATTAAGAATTTAATCCAGATTATAGTATAACTATAATATATATTTATAATCCTACTAAGAATATTATTAATAATATAATATTAATAAAAGGGTTATTCTTTTTATTCTTAAAGTAGTAGATATATATTAGATTAAATCTCTTTAACCTTCCTAGATTAATCTAGTTACTAAAGATAGTAAAGATTTTATTATAAGATATCTCTTAGCTCTTCCCTAATATAATATTATAATAATAAATATTATTAACTACTACTAATCTTCTAGAATATAATAGAGATATAGTTAATATTTTATAATTATAAAGAAAGAGATAAAATTTAGATTATAAAATTATTTTAATAGATTTAAATTAATATTAGTAATTATAATCTAGAAATATAATTATGATTTTATTATCTTTCTTTACTAATAAAATAAATAATATTAAATCTATATTTTCTAGTATAAAGACATCTTAAATCTAGTTTAGTAGTAGTAGTAATAGCTTTAAGATAAGATATATTTAACTTTAATAATAGTTTAATATTACTACTTAGAGTATAACTAATAAAAATACTTAAGCTAAACTAATATAGATATATAACTATTTTATTAAACTTCTCTAGACTAAATATAATTATTAAAATTATTCTTAGCTAAAAGAGAGTATTAAAGCTATATTTATTACTTCTAATTTTTTTATATTCTTTTAAATTATTATTAAAGCTCTTAGATTATATTAAAAAATCTCTAATCTTAAGTCTATCTTCATATATAATAGTAAGTATAGTAAGAATACTATAATTAAGTAGCTTAAGTAAATTAATAAGTACTTTTATAATAAATAAACTCCTACTTAAAAGAAAGATTACTACTAAATTTAAAAAGATTATTATAATTAAGTATTATCTTACTAGCTAAGCTAAGAAGTAATAGAATATTTATAAATAAAAAATTAAATATAATTTAATAATAATTATTATTATTTTAGATACTTTTAAATAGTAGATTAAAGAGAACCTTAATAAGATTAAAAAAAAGAATAGATACTAAGAAGAATATAAAAAGTATAAGAAAATTAAACTATATAATTATATATTACTTCTCTTATTAAAGCTACTAGATAGATTAAGTCTAGAATTCCTAATAATATATTACTCTAGAAGTTTATTATTAATTTAAAACCTATTTTATATACTAGGTAGAAGATTATAATAAACTAACTTCTTTTAATATATAGTTTATTTATTTATTAAGTATAAATAAAAGATTATTTTATATATCTAGATATAGTTTTAATCCTTTAGTAAAATTATAATTTATTAAATATCTAATAAATATAACTTTAATACTATTACTATATCCCTAAATTAACTAAGAAAAGTGATATA
>NW_001509760.1:1429495-1437543 GCF_000149645.3 Aspergillus fischeri NRRL 181 | reverse complement strand
TACTAAGCTAGTTAAAATCTAATTATAAGTAGTCAGGAAATAGAAAGAATTTAAATAAAAAAGTATTAATTAATTAATTATTAAAGACTTTTTATATTAAAGATTATAAAGTATCTAATAACCTTAAATCCCTAAAGAAGTATAATAATTCTAATAATAATAATAATAAGGAGAATTAACTACTATAAAAAAAAATTCTTAATATTATAAAAATAATTTTAGAATTAGGGAGTTACTAATATATTAATATCTATTTAAATATATTTTAATTAGATATTCTCTACTTTTTTATTATACTTAAAGCTTTTAGATAGTAGTTTATCTCTAAGCTCTATTAGATTATAGCTTTAGTTATATATTTATATTAAAATATCTAGCTAGCTTTTACTATCTTTATAATTTTAATTTTATTAGATAGCTATATCTCTGTAAATCTAGCTACTAAATAAGATATATATATATATCTTATATTAAGTTTAAATTCTATTTTAGTTAGATAAATAGCACTATATTATTACCTCTTAAATTCTTAAAATAATAGAGTATAATATTATTTTAGATTAAGATTAACTAAAATATATTAACCCTAATATTAATTAGGTTATAGAATAGATAGTTATTAAAAAATATAACTAAATATACTATTATATATCCTATTAATCTTTAAACTAGATTAAATATAATTTAGAAGTATCTATTAATCTTATCTTTATTAAATAACTTTAATATATTATTTAGAAGAATTAATAAGAAGCCTAGCTATTTATTATTTAAGAATTTAAAAAGGACTATAAAGTATTGATAAATTTATATTAATTAAGTTCTTTACCTAGTATAATAATATATTTAAAGAAGAGTTATACCTAGAAATATCTCTAGCTTAATTAATATAATATTAAATTGATACTAGAGGCTTCTCTCTAGTAAATAAAAACTCTTATCTATAGTTATCTAAGAAGTATTATAAGATAAAGAAATAAATTAAAGAACTATTAAAAAAAGTAATCATTTATTTTTTAGCTAGTACTTAGGGCTTTTCTATTATAATTATTTCTAAAATTAATAGGAAATAATAAATATATATTAACTATTATTTACTTAATAAGGTAATTATTAAGAATACCTATCTACTACTATAAATCTAAGAACTTCTAGATTAAGTAAGTTAAGCTAAGTATTTATTAAAGCTTAATCTTCTCTCTAGATACTAGTAGTTATAGATAGGTAAATTATTAATTTTAAAGATAGCTTTTAATATATTATTTAATAAGTTTAAATTCTCAGTAATATCTTCTAGACTCTATAATATACCTATAATATTGTAGATAATAATAAATAGTATTATATAAGATCTTAACTTTATAGTAGTATACCTTAATAATATTCTAATCTTCTTAGACTTAGATAAAGAATATAAGAGATATATTTAAAAAGTACTTAATTAACCCTAAGAATATTAGTTATATATAAAACTCTCTAAATATATATTTACTAAGAGAGAATTAGAATTTTATAATTATATTATTAATAATAGATTTAACTAATACCTATAAAGCAATATTTCTAAGTTAGATTTAATCTAGTTTTAGAGATTAGTAGGATAGATAGTAATATATTTAGTCTTATATTCTTTAATAACTATCTGTCCTATAACCTAATTAATATTAGGGGTTAATATATTTTAGCTAATCTTAACAAAGAATAATATCATACTTAGTTATTTTAAGAATCTATAGGGTAATAATATAGTACTATTTATCTAACTAATATAGAATTTAAACTTGATATAAGATATATATATATTTCTTATTTAGTAGCTAGATTTACAGAGATATAGCTATCTAATAAAATTAAAATTATAAAGATAGTAAAAGCTAGCTAGATATTTTAATATAAATATATAATTAAAGCTATAATCTAATAGAGCTTAGAGATAAACTACTATCTAAGAGGCTTTGAATATAGTATAAAAGTAGAGAATATCTAATTAAAGTATATTTAGATAGATATTAATATACTAGTAATTCTCTAATTCTAATATTATTCTTATAGTATTAAGAATTCTCTCTTATAGTAGTTAATTCTCCTTATTATTATTATCATTAGAATTATTATACTTCTTTAGGGATTTAAGGTTATTAGATACTTTATAGTCCTTAATATAGAGAAAGTCTTTAATAATTAACTAACTAATACTTTTTTATTTAATAGTCCTTTCTATTTCCTAACTACTTCTTATATCCCTCCTCCCCTCTGCCCTGAGGCCTAAGCTCGTCGCCCCGCACTACACCTCTGGCAGTAGGGAGCCCCCTACTGCCAGCGCTGACAAGGAAGCCACTGCCACAGCCTTCCAGGCCTAGCACTCTAGCCTGCCCCTAACAGACATCATAGTCTTCTTAGATGGATCTGAGCATCAACTGGACAACAGCAGGCAGGTTAGATATAGCTACACCATCTACCAAGATAACTAGCAACTGGCAAGCAGCCATGGCACCCTTAACCTATAGTCCCACATCTTTAACACTGAAGTAGTCAGTGCCTGGAAAGGCCTTAAATATACCCTCTCAGAGCCTAACCCACCATAGATCTTGCTCTGCATTAACAGCACCTTAGTTATCTAGGGCATCTAAGGTAATACCCTAGCTACTTTATAATAGGCCTTTCTCTGCATCCACACTGCCATGCAGCAGCATAATATCTAGGTTAAGTAGTCCCTAGGCTACATGGGCATTAAAAGTAATAAGGCCACAGACACCCTTGTAAACTAAGGGATGCTTAGTAAGCCCCTAGATTAGGGCCCTAAGTCCCTCCTAATAATTAGCAGCCTCTGATCTATATATTAGGCTCTCTGTAAGGATGCCTACTTAATATAGTAGATAAAGATATCTGCTAAGCTCTCCTAATAGTACTAGTACTAGGACCTTATCTATAAAGTAAAGCCCCTGCCAGAACTTAATCTACCCTACCTAGTACTTAATCTACCCTACCTAGTACTCCACAGGCTCCTTGCCCTAAGGATATTATATAGGGACTTTAACTAGTACTACTACTAATTCTATTATAAGGATACTAAGCTCATGTGCTCCTACATGTATAATAAGAGCCTGGAGCACCTTACCCTCTGTGTGAAGGCCTAGTATAGCCTCTAAAGATGGCCTAGATAATGCCTCTAGCCCCTATTAGGGAAGTAGAAGGTAATCTAGTAGATCTGCTCCCTTAAGCCTATAGAGTTTGTAGATCTCCTTCAGGCTATAGAGTTCTACTCTAAAATCTATATCTATTAGCTGGCCCTAGGCTGGCAATAGTAGATATAAATATCTGCTTAACCTTAGGCCTACACACAGCTATGCTGCCATGCAGGGAATGTGCAGACCCATGCTACTTACTAACCCCCCCCCCTGCCCCCTATCTAACCCCACACTCTCCCTATAAACTATTTCTTTTATTTGCCCAGGCCTAGACACATCAGGGGCTATAACCCCACATACAACCCCCTAAGCCCTACTCCACTACCCACCCACAGCCTCATCTACTTTACTCTACTCTAATAACATCCACATATTAGGAAGTCTGCTAGCTAACTAGTCACATAACCCTGCTTTAGCTTAAGTTACTTTCTATAGTTGCATAGTATATATATATATAAATCCATAGCTTAGCACATCCCTATACCCTATGGGAGGTCTCAGGGGAGCAGGTGAAGCCTGCTCCCTGCCAGATGTTAATTAATACAATAACAATAACAACAAAACTACTTCTTATAATTAAATTTTAATTAGTTTAGTATAGTATAAGCATAGATATTATAGCCTATCTATCTATAATTAAAATAAGCTTAATTATCTCTATATTAAATCTTCTATTTATATATCACTTTCCTTTGTTAATCTAGGGATGTAGTAATAGTATTAAGATTAATATTTATTAGATTAGTTTAGTAATTATTAATTTTACTAAAGGATTAAAGCTATATCTAGGTATAGAGAGTAATCTCTTATTTATACTTAGTAAAATAATAAACTATATTATTAAAGGAAGTTAATTTATTATAATCTTCTACCTAGTATGTAAAATAGGTCTTAAATTAATAATAAACTTCTAGATTAATATACTATTAGGAATTCTAGACTTAATCTATTCAGTAACTTTAATAAGAAAGTAATATATAATTATACTATTTAATTTCCTTAAGTATACTTCTTATATTCTTTTTATTATCTATTCTCTTCTCTAATCTTACTAATTAAAAGTATCTAAAGTAGTAATAGTAGCTATTAAATTATATTTAATCTTTTATTTATAAGTATTTTATTATCTTAGCTTAGCTAGTAAGATAATACTTAACTATAATGATTTTTTTAAGTTTAGTAATAATCTTCTAAGTAAGAGTTTACTTATTATAAAAGTACTTATTAATTTACTTAAGCTACTTTATTATAGCATCCTTATTAAATTTATTATTATATATAAGGATAGGCTTAAGATTAAAGACCTTCTAATATAGTTTAAGAGCTTTAGTATTAATTTAGAAGAATATAGAAGGATTAGAAGTAATAAATATAGCTTCTATACCCTCTTCTAGCTAAGGATAATTCTAATAATTATACTTAGCCTAGAAAAGTTTAATAAACTAGTTATATATCTGTATTAGTTTAGCCTGAGTATCTTTATTAGTTATACTCTAAGTAGTAATATTAAACTATTATTAAAGTTAAATATATTCTATCTTAAAGCTATTACTATTACTAGTAGATTAGGTTTAAGAGATCTCTATACTAGAAGATATAGATTTAATATTATCTATATTTTTAATAAAGAAAGATAGTAGAATTAGGATTATAATTCTAAATTATAATTTCTAATAATAATTTCTATTTATTAAAATAATTCTGATAACCTAAATTTTATCTCTTCTCTTTCTATATATAACATTAACTATATTCTAAAAGATTAGTAGTAGTTAATAATGCTTACTATTATAATATTATATTAGGGAAGAGCTAAAAGATTTCCTGTAATAAAATCTTTATTATCTTTAGTATCTAGATTAATCTAAGGAGGTTAAAGAGTATTAATTACTAATTAATCCTAAAAGGATTATTAAGTACTCTAGATAAATACTTAATCTAGATAAACTTTTACAGAAAAGCTATATAGTAGTATATAACTAAATATAATTTCTAATAAACTATTATTATATAACATGGCAAATAGGTATATAAGATTCATAGTATATAGGTATTATAACTATCTACTAACCTATTACTATACTACCTACTACTACTACCTAGAGGAACTAGGGATATATAAGAATACTTATTCCTATTATATCTAGTACTCTTAGTTTTAGTTCCTTATATTTAATATTAATAACTTACTTATGTATAAGTTTACTAATCTAATTTATTAGTTACTCTCTTACTATTAAGTATATATACTTAATAGGCCTTACTTCTATCTCTATTATTATTATTCTTATATTACCTTTAGTTACCTTTGATCATATTTAGATTATTATATTATTATAATAGATATATACCTAGTTAGTATATTATTAGGCTACCTGGTTAGTAGGCCTTAGCCAAGTATTAGATATAGTCTAAGGACTATATCACCCCATTCCCAAAGTAGTTGACTAGCAGAGAACAGCAGAGACAGATCCCAGGGTATGACAGCCTAGCACTATAGGGAGATATAACTAACTTTTATACTAACCCTAATTATTAGGGACTATGAGATAGACTAGCCTAAGGAGAAAGCTATAATATTATAGAAGGCCCTATTCCCTCTACTCCTAGAGGCTTCTAGGCTAGTTCTAGGGCTTATTAATTATATTTTAGGTTAGTAATAAGAGTAATAACCCCTAATCTATATATACTACTACAGCTTGCTTATAAGGCTTATTTAATAAGAGAGAATACTAGGCTAAGCACCCCTCAGGGTATTTAGATTATCTAGGTATAAAGATAGGAGTAATAGGCATTATACTAGGCATATCTATAGGGGCATAGGGATAATTAGACCTGCTATGGATCTAGTATATATAAGATAATAGCAGCCTACCCAGCTGCTAGCAAGGACCTGCTGCCACTTAGCTAATAGGGCTGACAGATGTGTGAATGAAATTAATAATAATAATAATAATAATAGATTATAGTTATTCTAGTAAATTACTATAGAAAGTATGGCTAAATAAGATATTAAGAAGATTAGTATTAAGTATAGTTAGATCTAGATTATCTTTTATAAATAAAGGTAAATAAGATAATATATCTAGGATAATATATATTTTTCTAGGCTTATAGTATACTATTAAATTTAGAAAAAACTATATATACTAGGATACTTAGACTAAATATAGATTAAGCTTATCTATAGATAATATTAATAGGCTGTTTTATTAAGTAATATTAACTATTATAGATATACTCCTACTTTAGATACCTAAATTATACTAGATACCTCTTAGTTAGCTAATAATTTTTTTCTATAGATATTAAAGATTTACTTAAAGATATAATTATTAATACTATATCTTATAGAGGGGCCTTAGAATAGTCCTAATTTAATATAAATATAGGGTTGCTAGGTATATCCTACTTAATATAAAAAATTATTACACTATGGCCCTAATACTTAGATAAGTTAATATCTATATATAGTAGTAGTTCTATATCCTAGTAGATAAATATTAATAGGTTCTTAAAGTAACTTTATAGATAATTAAAACTTTCTCTTTCTTTATCTATAATATTATCTAATAATATTTATTCTATATAATACTTACAAGCTTTTCCTTTTATAAGGCTATAACTTAATAGCTATATCTTATAATCTTATAAGAGCTAGATAATAGTAGTATAATATAGGATATAATTTCTTAACTAATCTATAAGCCTAATATAGGTTTTAAGGTTAGTAAGAATAACTATAAAATTAAGCTTTAGAATTACTATAAGCTTATCTCTAGCTACTATTAATCTATTATACTAAGGGATAATATATTCTAGCTAAGTAACTAGACTAATAGAAATCTAATAAATATCTTTTAGGGTAATAATATTATTCTTATCTTAGAATATTTAGCTAGGAATTTAGAAAAATATTATATATAGTTATCTAGTGTCTCACTCCTTAGTATAAAGTTATTAATATAGATTCTTAAAAAGGCTTTTATTACCTTAAAAATTAGATTAACTTATTATTAAATATAAGGTATGCTATTAATAAATCCTATAGGGTAGATATAGAAGTACTCTTACCCTTTATATATAATAATACTAGTAAACTATTAAGAGTCTATGTGAGAGCACCTATAGAATGCTCTCTATCAAGTAGTAGATAGTGTGGTAGTAATAATGCCTTTATAGTTGAACTAATCACTAAGGTGCAAGCATCTCTCACACCTTAGTAGAGATGATATCTTTATAGATCATATGCTACCTATATAATCACCTATAGTTTACTATATATATATTCTCTATATCTAATAGTTATCTCCCCTCTTTATATGCTGCGTCCCTATAGCTAGAGGTTAATTATAATATCTCTTTTCACTATGCAAACTATGCCTTCTTATTAGTTAGATTAAATAATAGATATTACTATTACTCTATTACTTTTACTAATATAGGTTAGTAATATTATTACTAACTAGAGCATTACTTATTTTAGTAAATACTATTATATAGTAATTTAATCTTATTATCTTGTCTATAATAAATATATTTAAATAGCTTTACTTATTACTTACTTAGCTTAGTACAGTAGCTATAAATACTTCTAACTTTATAAATATACAAATATTTTCTTCTCCTTCTTCTCCCTCTCTAGTAATATTAAATATATTATTTTATAAGTAATCTTTCTTATTCTTCTTTATTATATACTTCTTTATTATTTATATAATTATCTTTATAATTATAAGATCTATATCTCCTTCTTTTTATAAGTATATATAGTTACTAGTTCTCCTATTATAAGTTAATATAGTTTACTTATATTAATATAATAGTATAGTTACTTTAATAAAGTATATATAGCTCCTA
>NW_001509760.1:1411480-1429395 GCF_000149645.3 Aspergillus fischeri NRRL 181 | reverse complement strand
CCCCCCCCCCCCCCCCCCCCCCTTAGTCTAGGCTATGCTTCTATTAAGAAGTAAGTGCCTATAGGCATCTAGATAGGGTGGGGAGGTGCTATTATTATTTTATAATAGCTATTAGCAGAATATGGCTAAATACCTCTACTATAGGGCTCTCTACTAGCCTTATTAGTTAGTATATTTCCCTTATGCTCTATTCCTTATTATAGATATTAATTTTTACTCTTCTTTTAAAGTTCCCTATAGTTACCCTCCTAGAGGCTTATATTATTATTACTACCTAGGTAGCTTTAGAGATTATATATCCTAATACTACTAGTATTACCCTAGGGGCTATTATCTATATAGCTTAGGCCTTTTAGGCTTAGGTTACTATAGATAATAGTCCTTTACTATATAGGTCTACCTCTGCTGCTATTACTACCTCTTTAACCCCCTTTTTTATATTTATACTAGGGTCCCTAATAGCTATGCCTACTTATGCAGGTATTTAGGCTGCTATAGTTTAGTTTTTCTCTAGATAAGTAGGGTCTATATTCTTCTAGCTATACTAGTACTAGGCTAACTATATTATATAGTTTATAGTTTACTCCCTCTTTAGGGGTTAAGCTATTATATTATTTCTTATTTATACTATAAGCACAGCCTTTAGGCCTTTTAATTAATAAAATTCTTTTATTTAATTATCTACTCTAGTTTATAGACTTTATAAACTACTTATAGACTTTAGTATCTTTAATATATTTATAAGATTCTTATATATTATACTTATCTTTCTATTTATACTAATAGATAAGGTACTGATCTTTATTATATACTTTTTAATATCTTAGGATAGTATCTATCTCTTATTCTTTACTACTCTTAATAATTATAGGTCCTAGGTATAGTACTTACTTAGTATTTCCTTTATAGAGCTTAAGTAGTAATATATAGAATATATTATACATCTTTTATAATTCTAGTAAGTATAGTCTATATACTTATTTTCTCTATTTCTCTATAATCTAGAATAGACTAAGTAATCTACTTATAAGCTTCTAGTTTAGTCTTAGAATAGTAATATTCTTTACTCTTAGCATAATATAGTTCTTAATATTTAGTAATATCTTAGTATATTTCCTATTATACTACTTCTTTATCTACTCTTTTATATAATTCTTATCTAGTTCTATTATCTTATCTACTATAGCAGGTATCTTTATATCTTCTAGGGCTGGTATATTAATCTATAGGTTTGCCTTAAAACCTATAAAGTATAGTAATATGCCTAGTATATTATATATTATATTATTATAGATAAACTATACTATTAGTAGTTATCTAGTCTAGTTATCTTATATCTAGCTAATATATACTTATAGGTAGTACTCTAGGACCTAGTTTATATATTCTATTTACTTATTAGTCTATAGGTAAAAGGCTATTAATAGTCTTCTATATACTCCTAGGTAGTAGCAGAGAGTTAACTAGAATATACTAATAAATAGGCTACCCCTATCTAATATAAGGTTCTCTAGCATACTTAGTAGTAGAATAATCTTCTTATAGAATATTTCTACTAGCTATATTATATTAATGTCCTTCCTTATTAGGATATAGAGTAAGTACTTTATATAAAGATTAATAATTACATTACTATATTATATACCTTCCTCTATTATTTTAATAGTAGGAGGCCTATAATAAAGTCTATACTTACCTACTATACTATTTTTATAGGAGTAGGTAGTAGTTCTAGCTTACTATAAGATTTATATTTATATATTATAATTCTTTAACAGATATCATACTCTTTAATATATATCTTAATATCTTATACTAACTTATATTAAATATATCTGCACTTAATCTTTAACCTTCTATTTTAAGTAACTTAGCTTATCTATATTCCCTCCTACTATATTAAGTAGTTTCTACTATATAAATATATTAATATCTTAAACTATTTATAGCAGATCTATTATAGTTATTAGAATATCTATAGAGTAGGCTATTTTAGAAGTAAGTATTTTATATATATTACTCTATAATATTAGGAGGTCTAGAACTCCTATATTATTAGTAGTATCTCTCTTATCTAATAGTATATTCTATCTATGGGTAGTAGCTTCTATTTAGATATCTATAAGATGCTCCTAGTTCATCTCTTACACCCCTCTAAGTCATGCTATATATACTTATATTTCTCTTTATAGGAGGTATTTATCTAGTCTTAATAACCCTATATATAGCTTATTTTATAATATTAGTAGCTATAGCAGGTCTATATCCTTAATTTCTATTATATCTACATAGTTTAGATAATAACTAGGTATATCTATAGGGTTGCTAGCCCCTAGATAATATTTAATTAAGAAATTAAATATAGATAAGTATTCTACCTATCTTATCTAATATAGATTTAGCTTCTTTATTATTATAAAGTAGCATAAATTAGCATAATTAAATAATACTAAGATAGGGAACTTACTTCCTTCTAGATAATGACTCTATTATTTAAAATACTCTATAATTACTAGTAGCTCTGAGTTATATATCTAGTAGTTCTTCTCTACTATAATAAGCTTCCTTAACCAGAATATTATTAGATATTATTCTACTCTAAATAGCTAGGTAAGCACACCAGCTATTACTTATTTCAATATATCTATCTATAGTTAAATCTATAATTCTAGGTTAAAATACTATAGTATTAGTATAGTTATAAAGTATTACTTTAGCTCTTTAAATACTTATAGTACTTCTTATATTAATATAAATTATATAGTTTTATTATCTTTCTTTATTAGCTTCAATAGGGGTATAGTAATCTATAAATATTTCTTAATAAATCTATAGTAGAAGTTTATAAACCCTAGGAAGACTTATATCTCTCTTATACTATATAATATTAGCTATTTCTTAATGGTTTTAACTTATTTAGGTTCTATGCATACTTTATAGATTCTAACTATAAAGCCTAAGAAACCTATTTCTTTTATATAGAATGCATATTTACTAAGCTTTATATATAGCTTAGTCTTTTATAATTAATATAGAACTACTTATATATGCTTTTTATACTCCTCCTTGCTCTAGGAGTAGATTAATATATTATCTAGGTAGATAACATAGCATATATTAAGTAGATCACTAAATATACTATTAATATAAGCCTAGAATATTACTAGTATATTAACTAGTCTAAAAGGCATTACCTAGTATTTATAGTGCCTATATTATATAGTCTTCCACTCATCACCTAGTTTAATCTAGATATAATAGTATATATTATATAGATTTAGCTATATAAAGATCTTTACTCCTAACAGCCTGTCTAGTATCTTACTAATTAGGGGTAGTAGGTAGTAGTTCTTAATAGTAATAGCATTCAGGCCTTAATAGTTAATATATAACTATAGGCTACTATCTTTCTTTAGTATAAAAAAGATAGGTGCTCCTGTAAGGCTCTTAGATTATTATATCTACCCTTTCTCTAGTACTTCCTTAATATATATCTTTAAGACCTTTAGCTCTATAGCAGAAAGGTTATATATTAGTCTAAATAGGGGTTACTTCCTAGGTTCTAGCTTAATAATATAATTATACTCTATATTAGATATAAGTATATTAGCTTCCTTATCTAAGAAGATATCTATAAACTTAAAATATTATTCTAGAAGTACTAACCACCTACTAATAAGATAAAGAATAAGAGTACTTCTCTATCTACTATCTCTTATAGATAGATAATAAATATTATATTACGTAGAAGAATGCCCTCTATATATTTATTAAGTAATATAATTTCTACCTTAGGTATATTAGCTAGATCTTTATCAGCCTAATATTCCTATATATATTATATAAAATTAATTATTAGATTCACTACTACCAGCCATAGCCATCCTAAGATAAGATTATACCCTAGTATATCTACTATATAGAATTCTGTTTTAATACTCTAGGCTATTTCCTATATATCTATTACTATAATATAGAGGTGATACCTCCTATATAACATCACCTTCTAGCTATTAATCATCTTAATCTAGTAAGATGTGCCTATTACTTATAATAATAGGTTCTTCTTTCCTAGTATTAGCTGATGAAGTTTCCCTATACTTTAGTATCTAGGAGTAAGTTAATATTCCTTCTAACTATATCTCTAGTAGGTTTATCTATAGCTATCTTTATATTAAGTATTAAGGATATAGTATCTATAGTTCTCTTACTTAGGTCTAGTACTATTACTATATATATTACTAAACTATCTAGTTTTTTAGCTCTATATTATACTCTATATACTTTAAGTATTTTACTACTATATAGCCTTTATTACTATAGCTATAATACTTAATAGTACTCCTATTCTCTCTAGAGGTATGCTTCTTTTAGTTATAGAAGCTATATTTCTTTAGATCTAGGCCTCTATCTCTTCCTTAATATCTACTATAGATAGGTATATCTACTCTTTAGGATATATAATCTTTATATTTATTATATTTAGTTAATTCTCTTTTAATAGCTATAACTTTATCTATATAGCTAGTATAAGAGATATCTTCTATAATCTAGTAGATTAAGATCTTACTTTGAATATTTAGATATAGCTTTATCTAGAGCTATACTTTTCACTGCTTATTAGTATAGCTAATACTAAGCTAGGATTCCTATTACTTTAGATATATTATAAAGTTAGTTACTATCTATACTTCTAGCTGCCTAGCATCTATATATTTCTATAGTATATAGTATACTAGGGTCTTTAGGTTATTTACTTACTTAAGCAGGAATTAGGTAAGCTACTCCTATATCTACTTTATAGATAGTAATTCTTAGTATCTTATTTATTAGCTAAGTATTTTATTAGTAAGTAGTAGAACTACTATTTATATCTTTTAGTATTCCTTAGTATAGTATTAGTAGTGCTATTTAAAGTGTACTATTATACTATTAATAAACTTAGTATAATTATATATATTCTTAAATTAAAAGTCTATAGTAAATAGGACTTTTAGGATACTCTTAGTATCTATATCTAAGGAGTTATTATTTTAGGTTAATAGTTTAAGATTATTATCTTCTATAGGTATTCTAGGTAGTATAGATCTTATCCTAAGTAGTATCTATATAATCTTATCTAGAATAGTATATATAGGTAAGATCGTAGGCTAGTCTTATATATCTAGAACTTATTATATATACTTAATAGTCTTACTAAGCTTCTAGAGCATATTATTATTATATTTTATCTACTCTAGTTTAGTAATTTACTTTTATATAGCCTTATAATCTTCCCTAAAGAGTAGGGGAGATTAGTATCTACAAATATTACTTAGCTTAGGGGCCTTAGGGGTTATACTCTTATCTTAATCTATTATTATATTTCTATTATTAGTAATTTATTAGGTATATAATTACCCTGGATTAGGGGTGCTCCTAGTAGTAACTATTTTACTCTATAAAAATATATAAGTGCTCCCTACTAGGCTATCTTAATAGATAGAGTAATTAGAACTATAAGAGCATCTATAGAATGCTCTCTATTAAGTAGTAGATAGTATGGTAGTAGTAATACCTTTATAGTTAAACTAATTACTAAGATGTGAGCATCTCCCACACCTTAGTAGAGATAATATCTCTATAGGTCACATGCTACCCATGTGACCACCTGTAGTTTACTATATACATATTCTCCATATCAAACAGTCTATACTAGTAAAATATAGCTATTATATCTATAAGAGATATATATAGATATCTAGTATATTCTGCTATAATCTCTACTTATAATAGAATAGGATAGAATACTTATATATCTATATATTAACTTACTAGGCCTATATATTAAATTATCTCTATTATTATTATTATCCCTAGATAAAATTATTAACTTATCTCTTACTATAATTCCATGGGTCTTTATATAATAAAGAATAAATAACCTAGCTTTATCTAGATATATTAAATTACTACTCAGTACTAGTACTAGAAGAGACTATAAAGCTATTACCTTATAAGTAGAATAGATTATTAAGCTAGAGTAGATAACCCACCTAATAACTAGTAGTAATTAAATTAAATCCTTTATTAAAGTTAGTAGCAGGGAGTAGTCTAAATTAATATCTAACCCTAATATACTAGAACTAAATAATATTATATATTATACTCTAAGAAAGAAATAGAAGGATCTTAATATATTAGTAGCTATTAAGAAATAAGTTAAATCTTTACAGTAAGTAGCTTAGGACTTAACATATTCCCCCTTCCTATTCATATCTAATAAATACTAGGTAAATATTAACTATATAGATATTAGTACTATACTACCTTTAGTTCCTAAATTTCCCCTTCTTAATACTAAAGTAAATATAGGTTCCTCTCTTTTCTCTAAAGAAGTTAACTGTATATTGAATTTATAATTCTAGAAGAGAGCTTTAATACTTAACTAGCTAATTTATATTTTAAAATCTAGTAAAACTAGGAAATCTAATTTAGACTTATTAATATCTAATTCCTTAGCTAGTTTATATATATTATATTACTTATTAAGATCTATCTCTTTTACTAGTTTTAGAGTCCTAAATAGCATAGCTTTTTTCATAAAAGAAGGATAGTAAGAGGTTAGTAAAGTATAGTTTTATAATTATCTAAGTAGTCTTTTAACTAGATAGCTATTACTTTATAAGTATTATAGTATATAAGATATTATTAGTTATTCTATAATAATTTAGTACTTTTAAGAAATCTCCTAACTACTATAATAGCTAATAATTAAGAGTATATCTAGTTATTTAGTATTTTAACCTTAGTATTTAGGTCTAATCTATATCTAAGAATAAATATAATTTAAAGTCTCTATATTAAGGTCTTTAGTAGTACTATAACTAGATTCTTTAAATTCCTATTAGGAAGTTATATATAGATTAATATATTAGTAAGAGGTTTTTTAATATAATAACAATGAAATAAATAAAAGATGGAAATAGTAGAATTTAATATAGAATTTAAGAAAACTTTTTAAATATATAGATAATTTAATGAATAAAAGATTAATAAATAATGAGGACTAATATATCTTAATAAATATTAATATATTCTAATAGAATTAAGAGATTTAGAGATAATTAAGGAAGTAAGTAGGTTATTAATTAATAATATAATTAAATAACCTAAGCTGCTATAGATAACTAATGGATCTACAAGGGAGTCAAGGTAGCTGGCACTCACTGATTTCGGCCGGGGCCAAAACGGGGGCAGATATGAGGGTTCGACCTAGCCTAGGTGCCTGAGAAATATATATATGTATGCCAATGGCGTCAGTCTGCAAAGACGGCCATTGGTTAGATAGTCGCTGCTCACTAGGAGCCTCCGGCATGGCCCAGCCCGGCGCCGAAACGGAGTAAGGAATCAATCAATCAATCAATCAATCAATCAATCAATCAAGCTATAGATAACTAACTTCCTTTCTTAGAAAGTAGTAAAAGATATCTTTAGGAGTTAGCAGAGCTATTTTATTAGTTTAATAAGTATAAGAATAGCTACTACTATGCTAATTATTATTAATTAATTAAATCTAATAAAGTAGATATTAAATTAATTAATTAGTTATTCCTAAATTAGGTCCTAGATAACTAAGGATATGCTACTAAATAGTAGTATATATTATTTATATAATGGGGAAGATGCTTGTTTATTCTTACTATTATTATTGTTAATAAGCAACATATATGTACATGATAAGTTGGTCATACAACAGTCTTCCTAAAATCTAATAGTTCTAACTCCAGTTAGATTACCTGACCTGTTTAATATGTAATACTTCTGTAATATCTTTAACGTAATCCACGGCCGAGTCGTCCACACGGCCGTCCCGTCCATTTTCGCGCCCATCTGCTGCAGATTTGAAGCCTTTCAACCCCCAACATCATTAAATTAGACTATTAAGTAGCTGAATATATAGCTATTTATTAGGACAACTCCTTATAGTATGTCCAACAGTCCAACATCCACTGCAGCGTGGTGCAGCGCGCTGACGAGATATAGGTGTGGGCTCATCAACCTGCTCAACAAGTGGCATATCAAGCTGCTGAACACGATTCTGGCCTTCTTGTACAGATAATATGGTATCACCACCTAGATTAGCATGTCTTCTTGCCTTCTTCTTTCTTTTTCGTTCATTCTCTGCCCGTAGAACCCTAATTTCTTCTTGTAGCAGAAGGTTTGCATTCATTGCCACCTGCGCAGCCTTCTCAAGATGTTGGATATGAGATATTGGACTACTAGAAAGCTTTCTTTTCTGAAGGCTTCTCTGTATGCTGCGGAGCTTGTGATCAAGCTGGCGAGTATTCTGAGGTGTTTGAAAGGCAGATGATACTGAACCTTTAAGAAGTGGTGGTGTTGGCGTACGAAGCTGAAAAGTAATCTTTTCAAGAACCCTGTCTTGATTTAGTGGCTTAAGACCAGCTCCTGCAAAGCCACTGCATATATTCTCTTGATTAAAGATCATCTCACGCGCAGGAGGATATAGATGTAGAAAATCCTCTTTATCAATGTGATTGTTCCCAGCCACCATCATCCCTTCAACGAGTTTCCCATATGCGCGCTTAAGTGGGCCAAAAACACCAACATCCAGTGGTTGTAGAAGATGAGATGTATGAGGTGGCATGCAAAGACAGATGATTGCATTCTCCTCACAGAAAGTATCAAATTCTGGAGTTAAATGGCTAGAATGGCCATCAAGAATAAGCAACCGCTTTGCACCAGTTGAATATCGCCTAGAATATGGCTCAAACACATCTTTTAACCAGCGGAGACCTATCTCATCTGTCGTCCAGCCATTTTGACTAGTTGCAATTAACCAGTCTTGAGGAAGCTTGGGTTCTTGATACCAAGCAGCCTGGTGTTGTTTTGCCTTCAGGATGACCACTGGTGGTATAGGTAGCCCTTTAGAGCTAACACATTCAATGATAGTAACCCATTCCCGATTGCCCTGGATGACTGTACGAGGTCTCTCACTGCGCTCTACAGCAGTGATGACCTTAGATGTTGTACAGAGTCCCATTGCAAAGCCAGTTTCATCAAAGTTCCAGATATCATCTTCATGAATGCCATGTTCCTGAATGGCTTCATGTACAGCTTTAAACCACTGTTTTATAACCTTTGGATTCTCCTGCTTTGCACGCTGGTATGTAATCCTTCGATTATATCTTGCACGTAGTTCAGGACGGCGTTTAATAAAGGAGGAGGCCTAGTTAACTCCAAGGACTGCAGTAGCATCTTGGGAATGTTCATGAAGTAAAGTCTGTGCCATTCCACGCAGAAACTCTGGACGGATTGGAAAGCCTTGCTTATCTGTATCTAATAGTCTCTTCACAAGGACATTTTCTTTAATTGCTGTTAATTTATGGCCACTAGCGCGTGTTTCTGACCGTGGATTGATTCCTTTGAGCCGATCAAGGAAGGTAGATTTAGGCACTCTAAATATGGCTGCAGCCCTTGATTTTGATTGAACTTTTTTGCTTTTATAAGCTGCAATAGCTATTTGCATCCGGTTTTCTTGAGAGAGCGGCATTTTATGTAGTAGTAGTGAAAAAACAACGTGTTGAAGAATGATTGTAGAAGATGGGCGCAAAAATGGACGGGACGGCCGTGTGGACGACTCGGCCGTGGATTACGTTAATTAGATTAGGTGGTTTTACCTAATCTGATAAAACTACAAAAACCATAACTAAAAGTTTTAACTAAACTTAAATTAGTTTTACCGAGGGGAAACTGAAACCAGTGTAATTCCCTAGGCTAGGAACCAAACCTGAACCACTGCAAGTTCAGTAAGGGTCAGATTCGATTTCAGCGGTTTGGTTATGCAACTCTATTTCAGAATGTTATCCCAATAATATGGTTATCTGAGTAGTTTTCTCATTCTGATCAAGATAACTAAATCACTAATAATAGAAGGGTAATCAAACAAAGGGAAAGCTTATTAAACCTGCTGCCTCAGAAAGCAGCAATCCAATTTAACATTAGATAAATATAAGGGGTGGAATAGCTTAGGCATGTGTTAATCACATAACAGAATGTGATAGATAGTTGCTTAGTTGCCCACTTCCTTTATCTTAGGTAATGACTCAAGAAGTATACAAAAAGCAAGCTTCCTTGAATGGATACCACACCCTACATTCAGCCTTAGTATGATCCAATGATACTTATTAGTTTTCGACAACAATTGAGTGCCCCATGTCTAGAGGAGCTCAGTGCCCTTTCAACTTGTTCAGTTTCAGGCTGTTAGCACCCTGTAGGTACACACAGACTGACAACATAAAAAGTTGACTTGATTTTCTGACACTCCATGCGCAGTGACTCACTCATGCCTCGAATTTCAACTCGATCAGTACTCAATGCACATAAAGAGAATCCGCTTCTCCCATTGCTCCTACGGGAATGCCGCACCTTGCCATCTGCACGAAATGAACTTCGCTGGCTAAGGGAAAAAGCTATCGGTATTGCCGCGAAAAGGGAAAGGCTTGGAAGGTCAACCACCTTATTTGGCTGGAGAAGCACCCTGAGGTCGATGTGCCGGGAGCGATCAAAGGGACTGCCACTCCAATACATTCTGGGGGACCAGCCATTTGGAGATCTCGAGATACTTTGCGATAGAGGGGTGCTGATTCCCAGGTGAGTTTGACCAGCCGAGCAACTTCCTGTATTGTTCTGATTTCTACATTTCTCAACTGCTGAAAGATGCTCCTTTTCATCCTTATTGCGTCCTTCGCGCACATCTACTACCTCTACATGCTAATTGGCAAGTCATGGCACAGACCAGAAACCGAGTCGTTGACATTTCATGCTGCCACCGTGATTCTGCGAGAATTTGGTGGTTGCAGAAATCTAGATGGGTCAATCACTGCATCTTCTCTCCGAATACTGGATCTTTGCTCCGGTACCGGCTGCATATCGCTTCTCCTGCATGCTCTCCTTTCACCTCACTATGATCGGGTATCCATCCTGGGCGTAGATATCAGCAGCAGAGCCGTTAATTTGGCCAGGAGAAATCTTCACTACAATGCTAGATTGGAGCATTTGTCTGGTCGCGCTCTGCAAGAAGTGCAGTTCCTCCAGGGTGATGTACTTCGTTGCAAAGAACATGGGCACTCAGACATATACAAGATTCTACGGGAGTACTCTCATTCGCAGGCCATTACACTTGGGCGGGATGAGAATCTTCGATGGGATGTGTTGGTTTCAAACCCACCTTACATATCAGCTGAGTCATTTCAAGATGGGACTACAGCGCGTAGTGTCCGAATCTTTGAGCCCACTATTGCGTTAGTCCCACCTCATTGGATGCATACTTCAATGTTTGGACTGCATGAGGAGGATTTGTTCTACCAGAGATTAATTCTGCTATCGTTTGATCTTCAAGTAGGATTGACTGTGCTGGAGTGCGGGGATCGACTGCAGGCGGAACGAGTAAGATCTGCTTGCAGTGAAATTGCAGCTAACCGCAGAGCAGCAGATACATTATCCATATGGGTGTGGCCTCTGGACACTGGGGTTGCAGCAGATTCACCCTCTTCAGATCAAGATCCATGTGCAGTTTTCTTATATAGACGGCCGCAGCTTTAAGACAGTCGCATTATCCTGGGTGCTTCTACAGAGTAAACCCGTCCTACTAATTTTAATTGTCGTCAGGCCAGTGACTGGGATGTGCAAAATTGTGCCCACTATACAATAACCTACTAATTAATTATACTATATTAATAAAGATATTAAAATACTAGTTATCTTAAAATTCCCTTTTATGAAGATCTTATATCATAACTTTATAACTAGTTTAGCTATCTAGCTTATCTAGCCTTACTTAGAGTAATTTAAACCTATGCCTAGTAGCTAATAATATAAAGAGATATCTAAGATATTACCAAGAACTATTTAAATAACTAAATAGAAAGTCTTTAAGACTAAATCTCATATATATAAAGCTATATAATACTTGGTAAAGAAAGATATTTACTTATTTAAGTATTAGAAAATTAATCTTTATAGATATTTATTAATAACTCTTAATAATAAATTAATAATTAATAATAATAGATTAGTATAGTAGTTAATTATATAATTAATTAAATTATAACTAAAGTAGTACCTAATATAAAAGACAAAATATTAGCTTATTCTGTATAATAAAATCTTTAATAATTATAAAGTATTTAAAGAGCTACTCTTAAATAATAGTGCTAATCTTCTATGATTCTATCCTAAGTTATAATATTTTATTAAGATTTCAAAGATAAAATATTATATAATAACTCTAAATCATCCTAGAACTAATAGTAAGAATAAGAATATAAATAGCTTATTAGGAAAGATATTATTAAAGTATATTATAGATAACCAAGGGGATTTTACCTTGATGTGAGACCTTCGCTGGGGCGGCTGGGCTGCAAAGGTTAACCACCGTATGGTCAATCATGCCCAGCTCCCATATATATATCTTTTACTGGCACTAACGCTTGATCAATTCTCCTCGCTTGCTTGCTTGCCTATATAGCTCATCTAGGCCGGCTGCATGGGAGGGAAATCCCACAGGAAATTCCCTCCTAGAGTTGCATAATGTTACAGCACCAACACCGCAAGGCAGAATGATGGGCAGAAATTATGGAGTGGTGATGACTAATCATTCACTAACTATATAATTGTTATGTAGTAGAATTAGGATTTACTCTATAGGTACCTATGTTAGTCATATAGTTATATAATAGAGGAAAGGTCCTAGATGCTAAGAGTTATCTCTAGTCCTTTAAGAACTAGAACTAAATATAACTACTATAGACTATAAGAGATAGTCTATAAAGGGACTATATAATAACCTTAGGAAAGGGTCTATTAAGAGGAACTATATAGAATACTTATTTCTATTATATGTAGTACTTAGTTTAGTTCCTTATATTTAATATAAGTTCTTTACTTAAATATAAGTTTATTAGTCTAATTTATTAGCTACTCTCTTATTATTAAGTATATATACTTAATAGGCCTTACTTCTATCTTTATTATTATTATTCTTATATTATCTTAAATCATCCCTAGTCCCTATAGATTATTATATTATTATGTTAGTTATATAGCTAGTTAGTATATTATTAGGCTACTAGGTTAGTATACCTTAGATAAGTATTAGATATAGTTAGGGACTATATTACTCTACTCCTAAAGTTAATAACTAGTAGGAACAGTAGAGATAGATTGTTAGGCGCAGAGAATATGTACATAGCAAACTGTGGGTGGTCATATAGGTAGGATGTGACCTACAGAGATATCATCTCTACTAAGGTGCAGGAGATGCTCACACCTTAGTAATTAGTTTAACTATAAAGATATTACTACTATCATACTATCTATTATATAATAGAGAGCACTCTATAGGTGCTCTTATAGTTCTAATTACTCTATCTATTAAGATAGTCTAGTAGGGAGCACTTTTATGTATTTTACTAAGTAAAATAGTTATTACTAGAAGCACCCCTAATCTAGGGTAATTACACACCTAATAAACTACTAATAATAGAAATATAATAATAGATTAAGATATAAGCACTACTCCTAAAGCCCTTAAGCTAAGTAATATTAATAAATACTAATCTCCTCTACTGTTGTGTGTCAACTTATCACATGCATGTATGTTGCTTATCAATAATAGCAATAGTAAGAATGAACAACCATCTTCCCTGTCATATGAATATTGTGCCCTACTATTTGGTAGCATGTCCTTGGCTGTTTAGGACTTGATTTAGGAATAACTAATTAATTAATTTAATATCTACTTTTATTAAATTTAATTAATTAATAATAATTAATATTACAGTAGATATCCCTATATTTATTAAACTAGTAAAGCAGCTCTGCTAACTCCCTACTCTCTTCTTTAATCACCTATAAACTCTTAGTTCCATTAAAAATACTTTAATATTTATTAAGTTATATTAGTCCTTATTATTTTTTAATCTTTTATTTATTAAGTTATCTCTATATTTAAAAAGTTTTATTATTCTACTTAAATTATCCATTATTTCTGCTATTTATTTATTAACTTATTATCATATTAAAAAACCACTCATGACTATATTAATTTATATAATTAATTAATTTATTATATATAACTTTCTAAGGAGCTAAATTTAATAAAAAACTTATTAAATTAGTAACCTAGCTATAGGAATTTAAGGAATCTAGATATAATATAGCTAAAGACCTTAATATAAAGACTTTAGTCTAAATTATATTTATCCTTAGATATAAATTAGACCTAAACACTAAGATTAAAATACTAAATAACTAGATATACTTATGATCATTAGTAGCTATAGTAGTTAGAAGATTTTTTAAGAGTACTAAATTATTATAGAATAACTAGTAATACTTTATATATTATAATATATACTTATAAAGTAATAGCTATCTAGTTAAAAGACTACTTAGATAGCTATAGAACTATACTCTATTAACCCCTTACTATTCTTCTTTTATAAAAAAGGCTATACTTTTTAGAATACTAAAATTAGTAAAAGATATAAATCTAAATAAGTAGTATAATATTAATAAACTAATAGATCTTAATAAATAATATAATATTAATAAGCTAGTTAAGGAATTAGACTTTAATAAATCTAAATTAGATTTCCTAGTCTTACTAGATTTTATATAATAGCTTAATAAACTTAACCTAGACACCCTATTATTTAATACTTATTATAAATAACTAGCCCTTATATTATTAATAACTAATAGCTTAGTAGAATTACTAAGAGTAGATAGTAAACTAGATAATAAGTTATCTAAAGATATACTAATACTAGATTCCCTAGGACTATATTATAATAATATAGTAGGCCTAGACCTAGTAGGACTAAATAATAGTAATTAGAATTTAATTTTTATAGAATGCTAATAAGAGTAGCTAAATATAATAATCTAGAATATTATTACTATATTAATATAGATCCTAATTAATATATAGTTTAAGGCTTCTTAAAGTAATATATAAAATAATACTAATTAAGTAGTTAATAAACCTACTTAAAGAATAAATATTAATAAAAACCCTAATAATAAGCTTTACTTAAAAGAGACAGAGAGTAGGCCTAAATATTAAAATCCTTATTGTTCTAGGTATAGGTAGAATAAGGATAATAACTATAACTTAAGTAGTAGTTCTAGTAATAATAATTACTATTAATCTTACTATTAAATAACTAGTAGTTATAGATATTCTTATAAAATAGATAGTTAAGATAAGCTAAATAAAGGTAGCTAGTACCCTATAGATATAAGATTTTTTTATCTAGATATGCCTTTCTTATGGGGTATAGGTGAAATATATAAGAAAGATAATAAGACTTTCTATTATTTAGTAGTAGCTTTTACTAATTATTTATAAGTTACTTACTAATTAAGATCTATTACTAAAATTAGCTAAAATCTTAATATATATTTCTAAGGAGAAGCTATAAAATAGTAAAATTTAGAAATTAATAATATTATAAGGCATAGCCTAATTTACTTAATAAATATAGAAGATTAATATATAGTACTAGAGAAATAATTCTAACTATTATCTAGTTAAGCCTACTAATAGTTAGATAATATATTCTATATAATAGCTAATATAATTACCAGAAAGCCTCCCTCCTTATATATAGTGTTTATTATCTCCTTAGTAAAATAGTATAGTAAAGGAGATATAGATTTCCTCTTATATTATATGCCTAGTATAATCTTAAAATACTACTATATAAATATATTAATAAGCTAGATAAAATTATAACTATCTTAGATTTTATATCTATCCTAAATAAGAAATAAACTAACTAGTTTAATAAATTTACTAGTATAGCCCTATATTATATTCCTATATAGTAAGCAGCTTATAATATCCTATAAGATAGTTTCTATAGATAGTATTCCTAGATATAATAAATAAGAAATCCCTATCTTATTCCTTAAAATAAGTACACTAGCTATACATACCCCTATTAAGTATATAGGCCCTATGATAACCCTATCTATAGAAACCCTAATCTATATAGTCTAAGAAATATAAATTAGCACTAAGCCTAGTAATAGGAATATAAGGATTATAAAGCTAATAAAATATCTTAGAGAATATTAGTTTTACCCCTAATATAGGCTAATCCATGGAATTTCTTATATTATTCCTAAGGAGGTTTGTAGAATTATAGGAACTATGGCTATAGTTTTACCTAAAGACCTTATATATATTATGGTAATAAAGTACCCTGATATAGATATAATAAGAATAACTTTAATAAATTCCTTAATAGTAAGATAGAATATCCTAAAAATAAACTACCTCTAGAATATTATAATAACTAAGAGTATGATAAATAACTAAATAAGGAATATAAGTAAGAGTATAATACTAGTATAATACTAGTATATACTTTATAAGACTAGTATAGTGCAGTAACTATAAATAAGAATTTCTATCTAATAATGCCCTTTATATATATATAATAGACTGTAATAATATTAGTAGTTTCTATATAGATATGTGAGAGCACCTATAGAATGCTCTCTATCATATGGTAGATAGCATAGTAGTAGCAATGCCTTTATAGTTAAACTAATTACTAAGGTGTGAGCATCTCCTGTACCTTAGTAGAGATAATATCTCTATAGATTATGTACTACCTATAGTTTACTATATATATATTCTCTACACCTAATAATTATCTCTCCTATTTATATACTAAATCCCTATAGCTAGAGGTTAATTATAATATCTCCTTTAATTATATATATTCTTATTAATTAGATTAAATAATAGATATTACTATTACTCTATTACTTTTACTAGTATAGGCTAGTAATATTATTATTAACTAGAGTATTACTTATTTCTATAAATACTATTATATAGTAGTTTAATCTTATTATCCTACCTATAGTAAATATATTTAAATAGCTTTACTTATTACTTACTTAGCTTAATACTATAGCTATAAATACTTCTAGCTTTATAGATATATAGGTATTTTCTTCTCCTTCTTCTTCCTCTCTAATAATATTAAATTTATTATTTATAAGTAATCTTTCTTATTCTTCCTTGCAGTATGCTTTTTTATTATTTATATAATTATCTTTATAGTTATAAGATCTATATTTCCTTACTTTCTATAAATATATATAGTTGCTAGTTCTCCTATTATAAATTAGTGTAATTTACTTATATTAATATAATTATATGGTTACTTTAATAAAGTATATATAGCTCCTAGTATAGAGATAGCTTTTAATTATTACTTTTTATATTAAGGAGGCTTCCTTTCTTATTATTTTATTATCTCTTAAGTAGGGGTGTGTTTACTATTTATTTTATAAAGGATTTTAGTATTCTATAGTCTTTATCTTTATTTTAGCTAGGATTCCTATAATATCTATAATAATTAGCTTATTTCCTTTATTTTATATTTCCTTATTTTATTTAATATATTTAATACTCCCTATAGCTTTATTTATATTATTTCTTTTAATTTAATACTCTTCTAGGTATATATTCCTTATTTTCTTTTTATATTAATAGCTATTAGTTCTATTAGCTTATAAATATATTAAATCCCTTACTATATTTACTAGAATTTAGATAAATACTAACTTTATATATAGAAATATAGTTAATACTTATTCCTATAGCTCTACTACCTAACCGACCCTGCCATCTTAATGTAAGGAGCCATCTCAATGTAATTTTTTTTAATAAGATAGCATTTAAAGCTTCATTATATCCCTAAACCATAAAAATATATGTATTTCCTATAGATAAATAGAACTCTAGGATCTACTCTATCTTTCTAAACATTATAATACTTAATAATTATTCTGTAATTAACTACATAATTAATTAATTCTATTAATAC
>NW_001509760.1:1407213-1411380 GCF_000149645.3 Aspergillus fischeri NRRL 181 | reverse complement strand
ATAATATCTAGATTCTATAGAACTATCTTAGTAAGCTGGAAGCCAGCTAGGATAGTAGATTTCTTAAAGATCTAGTATTATATCTCTAAGAGAGCATATAAGAATTTAATCTTAGTAAACTTCTTATATCTAGATTAGGTGGCATCTATGATGGCTTTACTATACTAATATTTAAAGATATTAAATATAGTAATATTAAGAGGCTGAAGAATATAGCTTATATATAGAATTAAGAAGAAGATAATAATCTAATTCTACTTATAGAATTTAATAAATTTATATATAATATAGGAGCTATATCTATTATAAAGAAGGAGTTAATAGACACCATTCTTAGATTTTACTATAGTAGTATAGAATTACTAAATCCACTAATATACTAGTTTATTATTAATATATCTAGACTTAGAGATGCTAATAAAGCTTTCTTTTTTAGTATAATTAAATTATCCCTCTATGATTACCCTTCCTATTATAATAATTAATAGAGGGATAGTTTTACTATTAATAGAGACTACCTCTACTAAGGTTATATAGTTAGTATTAGTATTATTTAGTGTGAAAAGCTTCTTTATTAATTCTCTAGTAATAATCTATTAATCTTTTCTAATACTAATTTAGAAGCCTGTCTTATTAAAATTCTATATATCTTTAATAGTAATTCCCTTCTCTTAGATAATCTTCTCTAGCTAATTATACTAGTTATGGCTGCACGTAACTATTCATGTTGTAAACTCATTGATTGATGATTCTTTGAAGTACTACCTATAGGGGAGATGGATAAACAACCCATATCATGTGGTCTTACCACATATGGGGGGCCCCTGAAAGCTTAGCACCCTTACTATAAGGGTAAAATAAGAGGGGTGGTAAAATAAGTAGAAAGGGAATAGTAGGCAAGCAGTAAAATAAGTAAAGTAAAAGAGAGGTAGTAAAATAAGCAGAATATATAATAAGATAAGTAGATAGTCTAATAAAATAAGGAACATATAGTAAGATAAGTAAATAATCTAATCTAGCTAAAAAATACTAGATATATATCTTTAGTACTATTAGTTTCCTTAAGAGTATCTATAACATATTTTCTTCCTTTTATTATAAGAGCCTAATAATTAATGCCCTTAGATAATAAGGTCTTTTAGTTTATCTTATGTTAGGTGAAATATTATTACTTAATTCTGTAGAGGGCCTTTACTATATTATTAGTAAATATTAAGTCCTTTATATAGCCTATAGCTCTAGTAAGTATATACTAGAGGGCTAGGGCTGGTTTTCCTTATAAATATATATTAAGGTCTTTAGTAATCTATGTAGTTCTTAATTTCTTTAGGGTTAGTACATAAGTAGTCTAGTCTAGGTTAATATCATCTAGGAGATTATATTTCTTAAGTAAGTCCTTATTATCTATAGATATAGTTATATCCTACAATATATATTATTATATAACCTAGTAACCTAGTTAAGGTATATAGATAGGTCTATAGGTAGGGTAATTTTATTATTATTTAGTTCTTCCTCTCAGTTATTAATATTTCTAAAATATACATACTTTTTACCTTTGGATATTATGCTTTATATTTATATCTTTATAAGGTTAGTAATAGTATTATTAATAGCTATAATCACTACTTTTAGGTCATATAGTTACTATAGAATATAGAGTAGTAGAGGTAGGCCATAGCTTCTATTCCATTACCAGGGGTAGATAGGCTATATATCTAGTATTATAGAGTTACTATAGTAAAATATATTATATTTATTATTATCTTCTTTATATTTTTCTTATTTTACCTATATATATATTTTTATTATAGTGTCCTTATTATAAGGTAGTAAGTCTTATTTATAAATTACTTTAAGTAATTTATCTTCTTAGTTATACTAGTTAATCTAAAATTTAATTATCTTTAGTTTATAATCACTATATACAGCCTCTAGCTAATTAATTTAGTCCTAGAATAATATTTTAGCTAATTTAAGGTATTTAATTTTAGTCTTATATAATATATAGAGGTTATAATCCTTTACTATAGCTTTTTTTCTAGATACTTTATATATCTTATGCTAGGGTGTGTATATTTTAGCTTATAAGAATACTAATAGTTTATATATACTAGATAATAGTAGGCTTTATAGATATCTAAGTAACTATATAGTAGGTCCTTAATTATTCTAACTAATATTATTAGGGGTTTTTTATTATTAAATTTTAGCACTAATAGTAGTAGTAATATAAGATAAAATATAGAGAAGTTAATATTAATATACTACTTATTAGGTATAAATATAAATAGGTTATAATTATAGTCCTATACTATCTTCTATATATCTATAATTTTCTTTATAATTATAGCTTTAAGATTTAGTATATTTATAATTACTTTACCTACTATAGCTATAGCTAGGGTTACTTTAGGTTTAGAGGAGGTATATTTAGTGCTTATATTATTATCTATAAATAATTTATCTCTGAATAATTATGCTTTAGGAGTAGGGGGGCCTATAGTTATATAAGGTTTAGGGTTATTTATAAATAGATATTACTAGCTAGGGATAACAAAGTTAAATAGTGCTTTCTTAATTTTATTATAGAAGTAGTTAAAGTAAGTCTTTATTTATTAATAATATAGTATATCTAGGGATTTAATACTAAATTACTAGATTAGCAGTAGTAATTTAGTATACTATACTATAGATAAGGATTTAACTATCAGATCTAGGGAAGATATATAAAGAAGATATGGGTAGATATATAAGGAGAAAGATATAGAAGAGAAGATAAGAAGATAATAAGGAAAGATATATATAATAGTATCTACTATTATTAGTTAAGTAATAATAGGTAAATAGTATTTATAGTAATTTAGTGAATAGATAAAGAAATAAAACTTAAGTAATAACTAATAGGGTATTATAGTATTATTAAATATAGAATGAAGAATATAGGCTTTAATAGAATAAATTAGTAATAGATATATTTAGCTTAAGGTGGTATAGCTATATTATATTCTTATAATAATTTTTAAACTCCCTAATAAGGTCCTAGGTGTGCTTAAGGTCCTTATTATCTAACTATATATTTTTATAATCCTTATATCCTAGCTATTTAACTAGGTATTATATCTTTATCTTTCTACCTTTTATTTTATATATATATTTAGTAATAATATACTTAAGCTTATATTCTTCTTAGCCTTTAACTTATACTAGGCCTAGTTTATCTAGTAAGGGATAGTTAAACAGATCTTAGCCTAAGGGGTATAGCTCTAAATTCATAATAGATACCACTAGGTAGATATACTAAGTATTTAGTATATCTAGCTTATAGGCTAATAAGCCTATGTATTATATAATATTAAATAAACCTGTGTACTAGTTACTATACTTTATAGATAAGGCTTTAGGGATATTATATCCCTTATATAGTTTTAGCAGGACCTTATCCCCTAAATAAAATAGTATAAGCTTATATAATTTATTATATTATCTCTTTATAGCTATTACTACTATTTTTAGTGTCTTAGCTATATTAATATAAGCCTTAAAGCTTTAGATTTTTCCTTTACTATATAATCCTAGGACTATTAGTTTTAGTAGTATCATACTATATATTAGCTAATAAATAGAAAATCTAGTTAATAAGTTATAATAACTATTTAATATTATTTATAATTATGGTAATGCTTTTAGCTATTCTTTATATTCTTTTGAGGTAGAGATAGTTATATAGAGATAGAGTTTAATTATCTAGTTATACTACTCTAATTATCTATTAGATTAGGGGTAGTATACTATTATATATTTTAATTCTATGCCCTAGTATTTAAGAATGTCTCTATATTTATATAATAAACTTAGGGTCCTAATCTAAAATAATTTTTCTTAGGGATCCCTAGTCACCTTTAGCTAAGTATATAACCAGACTATTAGCCTATTATATTAATATCTAGGTATCTTAGCCTAGGATAGCTATATTTCTTTTAGTGAACTTATCTATTATAGATATAATTATATTATATATACTAGTTTCTAGTAATCTAATAATAAAGTTAATAATAATTATATAGAAAGGTATTAGTAGCTCTAGTATAGGTTATAGCATCCTATATAGTTTATAATGCCTAGTTTATTATTTTAAATATATTATATAGTACTAGATGTATTCTA
>NW_001509760.1:1395542-1407113 GCF_000149645.3 Aspergillus fischeri NRRL 181 | reverse complement strand
CTTAGTTAGGCAGGGTGATATCTTATTAGTCTAGATTATCTAAATAATATTAGACTATTTTAGGTCCTTTTAATAGCTATTAATAAGCTTCTGCTTCTATTTATTAGATATCTTAATAATAGTAATACTAGCTATATATACTATAGTTATAATATCTTATAGGCATGTATCTAGGTATTAGATTATATTAAGAGAATCTTCTAGATTATCTATAGTATAGCTAGGCAGCCTTAATAGAGTATCTAGCACTAGATAGATATATCTAGGCTTATAATATAATTTAATACTAAATATCTAGATAAACTAGCTTATATATACTAAGTACAGGTTTAGTTTATTAATATTAGCTATTATTATAAGAGATATTTATTTTATAATAGATATAGTTATAGTATAATTAATATATATTATAATAGGCTTATACTATAACTAAATAATATAATAGAGCTTTCTAATATCCTAAATAACTCTTAATATTTTTAGCTCTATTAGCTAGTACTATTTCTTAGCTTTTCTAAATAACCTATTTAGAAAGAGTATTAGTTCTACTATTATTAATATAGGGGTAGCCTCTGTATTCTAATTAGGATTATAATATAGTAATATATTATTATTATACTTAGTATAGAAAAGTATTATATTATGCCCCCTCTTCTTTAAAGAGTTAATATCTATAAATATTTAGTACTTTAGATTATAATAAATAAATATTAATAATATTTTAAAATAGCTTTATATTATAATAAATACTTTCTTCTTACTATTTATTAGTTCTATAAGAATAGCTTTTCCTAAGTAGCTTTTACAGGGTTTTCTCTTAGTAGGGCTAAGATTAGTAAGATAAATTTTTCTATCTTATAGTAATTAGGCTTTACCTATATAGAATAGTATATAATTCCTTAGGATACCTATTATTCCTAGATATATTAATAGGTCCACTAGTATGTTAGGGAATTTAATCTTTATAAGGGTCTTAAGGTAATCTATAAGGGCTAATATACCTAGTAGGATAATATTCTACCCTAGGAGCTTTATAAATAGGAATCTAATATATACTTTAGTTAGATTTAGTATAATATATACTTTAAATTAGAATACCTAGTATAGATATAATATATAATCTTCTAAGATAAGTGACTAAATAATAAAATTATTAATAAAACCTCTCTAGAAGTTATGTAGATCTTAGAATATATTATTAATCTAGTATTATATATAGATCCTACTATTCCTAAATCTTATTAAGTATATCTTAAAGTATTCCTATCCTTAGTAAGATATAATAGTAACATGCTTATAGACTAATAGGTAGATTTACTATTAGTAAAAGAATTATATTATATTAATAATAGTAATATATTTTATACTAGATATTAATAATAGTATTTCTTCTTAGAATGATAGTAGGTATATATCAGGTATTACTTCCTAGTTAAGGTTATAATTATCTATAATAACTTAGGATTCTAATTTTTCTTTATCATCCTCTATAATTACCTATTATACTATAAATACTAGATAACTAGATGGCATATAGTTCTTTAGGAAAGCTATATACCTGGTTTAATATAGTCTATTAAATACTTTATCTATAATCCTTTATCTATTACTTATAGGGTATCTTTTTAAGCTTTTTTATAGATAGTCTTTCTAGTTATCTTTTATTAGTATTTACATCTACTCATCTTTAGGGATGTTAATAAAGTTAGTATTTATCTATATATCTAGAAATTCTATAAGGACTAGGTATAGTATATTAATTATATGATTATCTCTATAGATAGTTATGCTATTAGGGAGTTTAGTTTACTACTTTAGGTTATTATTTATTAGGATAATTTACTAGTATTACTTAGGTTCCTTACATGCAGCTATATATAGATCTAATTTAGTAAGTTTTATTATGTTATATTACTCAGGCTTCTTATATATAGTTATATATAGATCTAGTTTAGTAAGTTTTATTACTTTATATTACTTAGTGATTTATAGTTTAATAATAGCTTATTATATTTGTATTACAGCCTAGAATATCTATAGTAAGTATAACTAGGACTTAGGGTACTATATATTAATAGGTTTAGATATGGCTCTAGTTCTTCTAGCTAGAGCTAGTATATCTAATAGGGTATAAGTATAATAAGGCAGAGGGTTAGCATAATGTGTGATAATATAGTTGATATAGGTGTTAAGATCAGGTGATCTTATTTAATTAGGGAAAGCTTAGTAGTACTTAGTGATTTAGTATATAACTTTAATAATTTCTATAGGTAAATCTGGAAGTAGTAATAATTACTATGATATTAGGGTTTAGCCTGCCCAGCCTGCAAGGAAGCCCTTACTAAGGTGGTTGAATGAATCATGTAGTGAGGTAATTTGATAGAGGAGAAATTTTTTTTTTTTTTTTTTTTTAGGGGAAGTGCAGATCTAGGTCCCAGATCATTAATCAAGACATGCTACCACTTTATGGCAATATGTAACTATTCATGGTGTATCCTTATTGATTAATGATTCTCTCAAGTGCTACCTACAGGGGAGATAGATAAATGACCCATGAACTCACGTGGTCTTACCACACCTATCTTATCCATAAGCATTATATTAAGTAATAATTACTAGAGACCTATAGATATTAGCTATTTCTTTCCTGATATACTATACTTATAGGGATATAGAGATATTATTAATAAAGATAATAAGATATACTATTACTCTATTTATATATTTACTAACAGGCTCTGTGTAGTAGTATAGTTTAAAGATATAGTAAAGATATCCTAAAATTTAGATATATACCTTTAGGGAGAAGTAGTAAAGTAGTAGAATAATAAGCTAGATCTAATTATATAAATTAGACTAATTTACTCCTTAAGTATTAATAATTAGTATAAATAGCTTAAAAAATATTTTATAATATCTCTTAACTAGGTAATAGAATAACTTACTAATACTAAATATACTATTACTAATATCTAATACTAAAAAAGCCCCTTAATATATATTTTAATAGTTATTACCCTTACTAAATAAGCAGGTAAGGTAGAAATAGAATATTTACTAATTCTCTATATATAGTATAATATAGATATTATCCTATACTCTAATATTAATAAACCCTAAGAAGGTATAACTATTACTAAATTTATTAATATCTTAAACTATAAATAGATAAACTAGTTTAATTATTTCTATAATTATCCCCTAAGATAATACCCTTCTTACTAAGCCTAAAATATAAACTAACAGTAATAGTAAACCTATTAAATATAAGATAAAAACCTATAGTAATAGTAAAATTATATATTAAATCCTTAAGGAAGATAGTAGTCCTAAAACCTATAAATATAATAAAATTAAAGAAGGTAACCATAGCAGAACTATTAAATTAATATACTAATTTATTAGTAGAAGATACTTCTACCCTCTATTTCTAAAAACTCTCTGGCGATGCCTAAACACCCACACCTAGCCATTTCCAAGCCGGAAAATGCTGAAAGTTATATTTAACTTCACCCTCTAGAGGTTCCAGGTAGTAATCTCTTCCTCTTCTTACTTATTATATTGTAATAGGTGGCAAGAAGAAGAAAGGGGCTGTGGTGGTGGTGAATATATTACCCTAGCCTAACCTGCCCTTTGATATCTTTAATAATCTAGATCTATATACCTATTTAACTAAGCTGCTAGACATAGTATACTAGTTAAAATATACTATAGAATTAACTAAGGGCCTCCCCCCTTTTAAGATGTTCTGGTTGCTCCTAGGTATTATAAAGTCCCTTATAGTGAAGGCATGTAATAGTAATGCTATCTAGCTTGCTAAGGAGGTCTATAATATTAAGGCTATGCTTAAAGATACCACTAAATAGATCTCTAATAAAATAAAGAGCATATAATACTTTATTAACACACAGTGTGCACTCCCTAGGGCCCCTAGGGCCCCCTACCATGCAGCTCTGCTATCTAGTAAAGCAGAATCTTTACTTATCTTTAATTAGATAAGATAGGCATACACTAATAGCTCTATTATATTAGGGGGGTATACTAGTACTAGCAGCCTGCTAGCACTAGTTAGCCCTCTATATAGTGACCTAGAGATTTATATTTAATAGACTAATTATATAGTGACTAACCCCTTCTACTATAAGGAGGGTGTGCTTATTAAGTATGCTAACTAGGTAATTTAGAAGTCTAGGAAGATAATAATTAGCTACTAGAAGATCTCTGTAGGCTATATACTCCCTAGTAGTAATATTCTCCTATAGGTAGATAGCCTGGAAGATATTAAGTAGCTTACCTAATCTAGTATATATATCTATATATTTAGGGCTGACACTACTATTAAGAAATAGACCTATAGAGTGGTTATATATAGTATAGACTACCATTAGCTTACTAATAGTAAGGCTATAGACTTTATTAAATATCTTAAAGCTAATAATATAGGCTGCCTAGCAGCCACCCCTATAAAGATTATCTATACTAACTAGCTATATAGCTAGTAGAAGATAGATATAAATAAGCTATATAGCTCTCTAGTCCTAGTTAACTTTAATAGTAATAGGGTAGTAAACTAGGCACTTAAGCTTAGCCTTATACTAGATAGTAAGAACCATGCCTGCACCTACTATAACTAGAACTTCTAACTCTAATAGTGCTATAACTACTAACTCTATAGATATATTATAAAGTACTATAAGTAACCTACTACCTACCCCTACTATATAGGTAAGCACCCCCCTACTAAATACCCTAATACTAGGGACTAGGAGAAGGCTAAGTGTGTAGTTTATACTATAGTAAAGTAGCTAAATAATACCTACTTTACCTATAACTATAGCTATCTGATTTATGGGTATAAGCAGGCCCTTATCTATATAGAGTAATTATATAGACCCTAATTCTATACTCCTGCAGCTTATTAGGTCCTAGAGATATCTCTATCTTTAACTACTAGCACTAACCCTACTATTAATCTAATACTAGTAGAAGTAGTAGTAATAACTTAGGTTAATACCCCCCTAACTATGCTCTTAATCTAGCCCTTAACCCAGCCCCTAACTAGGGAATTAGTAAGCTAGTCTAAAGCCTATACCATGACCTCTTATAGTAAAAGTACCTACTAATAAGCACTAGAGGAACCTATAGAGAGCATCTCTATAGGGGATGATAAGTAGATCTAACTAGCCTAACAGGCCAGCAGGGACTGCATAGATAAAGATGCCTAGTGGTAGCACCCAGAAGGGGCACCCTAGCTACTAGACTATGAAGGAATAGCCATTATTATTATAGAGATACTAGTAGAGTAGTACTAGTACTCCTACTCTTAACCAAACCCTATACTAGAGCTAGTCTAGTCTAATATTATTAATACCCTCTCTGCAGCAGCCCTAAGCAGGGTTAGTAAAAAGAGTAGATACTATAGTTAGAGGGAGGCTAAATCTAATGATAAGCTATCTACTAAGATAGACTAGTTTATTAATACTAAAGACCCTAGGGCAGCTAACCAGGGCTCTAGTAAAGATATAGAAAAATAAGTATAATACCTATACTTTATATATTACAGGCTAATATCTAGTACTTATATAAGTAAGTTATAATATACCTTTTTAATAAGAAAGGGGTGTAGGAGCTTAAGATCCTAGTTATGTAGGAGCTTAAGATCCTAGTTATCTAGGAGCTAAGTATTAATTAGTATATTATACTAGTTTCTACCTACTTATAGGCCCTTAGGGGCTACTTCTATATTTTACTACAGCCTATAGCCCTAGAGAATGTAGTAGACACCCCCTAGGTCTGCTTCTTTATTAATAAATATCTTAACCTAAAGACCTGGTCTATAAAGCACTAGTGCTATAATCTTAGCACCTTAATACTCAGGCTTCCAGGATAATGCCTGGTCTATATCTATAACATCTATAACCTAAGCCTATAGTTCACCTAGCAGCCTAGCATGCTAGGCCTGCTGTAGCAGGCACTTGCTACCCCTAGGGATCATATAGTAGCTAGGGACTTTAATCTCCACTATCGAATATATATAAGCTAGGGCTATTAATACCAGTATAAAATAGTAGATTAACTTATTAATATTATAGGAGAGCATAGCCTAGAGCTACTCACCCCACCTAGCACCACTATATATAAGAAGATAGTAGAAGGCTAGCCCCAGTGCATAGTAATTAATTTAATATAGGCCTCTATAGGGCTGGTAGACTAGCTAGTTTAGTGCTAGGACTGCTATGACTAGCTCTATATTATAGACTATATGCCTATATTAACAGAGTTTAACCTCTCCCTTATACCTTACATGGAGATATGCTAATAATAGTAGTAGGAGGCTAATTAGAATGCCTTTCTTAGAGTATTAGGAGTAGTGCCTATACCACTTAACATTATAGATACCCCTAACCAGGCTGACCAGGCTGTGGAATACCTAGTATATATTATAATTAATACTTTGGACCCTACTATTTTAGAGGCCTATATCTACTAATACTCTTATACTAGCTACACTAATAAGCTAAGAGTACTACACACATAGGTTAACTAGGCATGCTAATAGGCCTATATAGGTAATAAAGCTAATATAGAGGCCTACTAATAGGCTGTCTATAAGCTAGAATGCTAGAGCTATAGAATAGCTATAAAGGCCTATAGAGAGTATATAGCAGAGGCTACTTAGGATATAGATGGCTTCTAGAAGCTAGCCTAATAGGCCTAGTACTATAGGGAGATATAACCAACCTTTATACTAACCCTAATTATTAAGGACTGTAAGATAAACTGGCCTAAGGAGAAAGTTATAATACTATAGGAGGCCTTATTCCCTCCTCCCCTAGAGATAGACCTAACTAATATAGCTAGCTATAACTATCTAGAGCTAATCCTAATACCCCTAGTAACTAAGGAGGAGGTTATATATATAGTAAAGTATATAGCACCTCTTAAGGCTCTAAGCCTAGATAGCATACTAAAATATAGTAATCTAGAGGGCCCTTCTAGTAATTAGACTATACCTAATATACCTCTTTAATACCTGCCTCTTACTTAGCTATTACCCCAGGCACTTTTATAAATTAACTATAGTAGTGATTTATAAGTTAGGAAAGCCTGACTATATAACCCTAAAGATATACTAACCTATTATACTACTTAGTATAATAGGGAAGATGCTAGAAGTTATTACTACTATATAGATAAGCTATCTTATAGAAGCCTATAGGCTTCTCCCTACTAACTATGTTAGGGGAGGTGAGGCTATTTATATAAATATATTATCTATCTACTACTAGAGTAGGTGCATGCAGCCTAGTATATTGATAACTAGGTTATAAGCTTACTTACTCTAGACATCTCTAGTATATTTAATAATATATCTTACTAGTAGCTTCTTTATAACCTATATAAATAGTATATCCCTATTAATATTATTAACTAGATAGTAAGCTTCCTTAGTAAATACTAGACTATATTAGCTCTGCTAGAGGGCCCTATAGGCTAGTATAGAGTAGATATAGGTATCCCCTAGGGCTCCCTACTCTCCCTAATATTATACCTATTCTTTAATACTAACCTAATTAATAAGATACATGCAGCCTTCCCTGGCTAGGTTATGGTTATAGGCTATATTAATAATATCTATATACTTATCTAGAGTATGTTAGCCCTAGTAAACTACTACTAGCTAGAGTAAATATATATCCTTATAGAATGCTAGGAAGCATAGTATACCTCCTAATTTAATCTAGCTAAATATAGCCTTATCTATCTCTAGTCTTACTATTATAGTATACTAAGGCCCCTAGGCCTGCTGAACCTAGGGGCCTAATTCTATAATACTAAGGTTATACTAGGCCTGTCCTTAAAGTACCTAAGAGTCTATCTTAATAAGAACCTTACTAGCATAGTATATGTAGACTATATCTAAAGAAAGGCAGCCTACCTTATCTTAGTGCTTAGTTCTATTATAGGCTTAATATAGGGAGTAGGCCTACTATATCTCTAGCATATATATACTATAGTGCTATAGCTGTAGATTATATATATATACTTAACCTAGTTTATCCAGGGTGGCTTTAGCTTTAAATGGGCTGAAGCAGCAGTCTATAGGGTGCTAGAATCCATCTAGTATTAAGCCTTATACTATATAGCTAGTGCCTTCCACACTATAGCCTATATAGCTCTAGAGGTCTGCCTTAATATACCACTAGTAATACTTAATCTCACCTAAATAGTAGAGAAGGCATGTGTATAGCTAATAATATTATTACTACACTAGGAGTTATATGCCATATAGTTATTAGGCCAGAGGCTAGAGGGCTTATAGTATGTAGACCCTGATAAGGACCCCTTAACCTCCTTACTAGAATACCTAGAGTGCTAACTCTGGGACTAGCTTAGCATCACCCCTACTAATATCAAGATAATTATACTAGTTATGGTCAGCCCCTGGTGGCAACCACCTAATACTATAATTATGGATACCTGGGAGAAGGCCCTAGAGGAACACCATAAGGTGCTTACTAGAGCCCATAGCCTAAGTATAATTATTATATACATAGATAGGAGTAGAACTAATACAGGAGTTAGTATAGTAGTAGTATCTCTACTAAGGAACTAGGCATGCTAGCTTAGATTACTAGATATATATACTATATATATAGCAGAGCTCTATGGCATAGAGATAGCCCTATACCTAGCTATATATATAGAGGACCCTATCATCTGATTCCTAAACCCCTAGAGGGAATACTAAATTACTATCTTTACTAATAACTAAGTAGTAATTTAGGCCTGTATGGAGCTAAAGAGCTTATCTAGCTGGTACTATATATAATAGATTATTAGGCTACTAGACCACCTATATATAGAGAGATAGTGGGTTTAGCTATAGTAGCTCCCTGGGCATGAGAGGGTCCATGACAATGAATAGGCTGACTAGCTGGCTAAATAAGCCTTAGAGGGTGCTAGGGCTAGCAGGCTAGTAGTAGTACTCTACACCTTACTATACTATTACCTCTAGGCTAACCATAACCATGGTGCATCCCTTTAGAGGGTCCTCGCAACCCTAAACCACATGATGCTCTAGCTCTATATAAGCCTATAGTAAATAGCAAGCTTAGTAGTGGTCTAGATATAAACTAGTAAGATTACTCTAACTAGCTATCTTAGCTCCTTCAGGGTACTACTAATAATAGATTATACCTAGGGCCTTAGCTACTAGGATGTCTAGTATATACTTATTACCTACCTAACCTATATAAGGCTCTAGCTCTGCACAGTCTAGTAATACTTATAGGAAACTAAATATACTTATCTATTTTATAAGCTAGAGCTAATGCAGCAGGCTATCTACTTTATAATTACTATAAGGCTCCTAGGCTAGTTCTAGGGCTTACTAGATATATTCTAGGTTAGTAATAAGGGTAGTAACCCCTAACCTATATACCATCACAGCTTATTTTGCAGGGCTTATTTAATAAGAGAGAACACTAGGCTAAGCACCCCTTAGAGTGTTCAGATTATATAGACATAGAGATAGGGGCAACAGGTATTATACTAGGTGTATCTACAGGGGTAGAGGGACAATTAGGCCTGCCGTGGATCTAGTGTATATAAGATAGTAGCAGCATACCTAACTGCCAGCAGGGACCTGCCGCCACTTGGCTGATAGGACTGACAGATGCGTGAATGAAATTAATAATAATAATAAAAACCTCTCTTACTTTTATTAAAGAGAAAGAAATAGTTTACCTCTTCTATTAATATAACTCTTATAAAATACTACTACTATAGCTATCTAATAAATAGTAAGATTCTTACTTAGTTAATTATTATTAATAATTTTAAAAATCTTAAATAGCTTTAGTTAATATAGTAGGATCTAGAGAGATTTATTAAGATTATTTATAATTAAGTTAATATCCTTAAATCTATTATAATAGAGGAGGATAAAAAGATAGAAGAAGTTAATAAAATAAAGAAGGCTTATTAAAATTATGTTTTATTAGATTATGGTAATTACTATAGCTAAGATAAAGATTAAGATGGTTAAATCTTACTTTTATTAAGGAAGCTAATAAAGTTAAGAAAGCTTATATATAATTTTAAGAATAGAATAAAAATTACTATTTCTTTTATTATTTTTTATTAATTTATACTAAAGTAATTAGTTATTAACTAAATAAGTATACTCTCTTTTATCTTAATATTCTTATAATACTAGATAATTTATCCTCTTTTAATTACTCTTAGTAAGCTAAATTATTATTATAAATAACTTATTAAAGTTAATATCTCTCTTACTAGTATTTTACTAAGTTTAATTATCCTCTAATAAATTATATAATATTCCCCTATTTAGCTTATTATCTAAAGAAGTTAAGTTAATTTTACTCTCTTCTAGAGTTAACTTTTTTTAATAAATAAGTAGATTAATAATCTTATCTTTTATAATTTATATATTAATATAGCTAATATCTAAAATTTAGTTAGATCCTTTCTAATATTAGCTTCTACTTATATACTTTAATAAATAAGTAGATTAATAATCTTATCTTTTATAATTTATATATTAATATAGCTAATATCTAAAATTTAGTTAGATCCTTTCTAATATTAGCTCTACTAATTATTATTTATTTATAAGATTCTTTACTATATATCTATTAGGTTTAGTAATAGTATATATACTAAGTAGATATAATTAAAGGATTTAATATAAGCTAAATTATTTACTCTAGAACTTTTAAGAAGATTTATTATAAATAAGAACCTATTAATTATATTTAAATTATAATTACTATATATTATTATTATATATTAAGTTTCTTTTAATAACATATATTAATAACTTCTTATTAGCTAAAGATTAGATATAGTTAATATATAATAATTAACTTTTAATATCTTAAGCTATTAGTTAACTAGCTTATAGATAACTATGTAATAATAGATAAATACTATAAAGAAGATAAAAGAGTAATAACTTTATCTAAGTATAGATATATACTTATACTATAAAAATAGCTAGAGGTAGGTATTTATTCTAAAGATATATTAGTTTATCTATAAGATACTTTATTAATATCTTTTCTAGTAAGCTATTTATATTTTTATTCTTATTATTAGTTTTAGGATAATTTAGAGTTATTGTTTAATATTTTACTTTAAGAATCTTAATATATAATTATATAACTTATAATAAAAGGTTTATATTATTATTAAAGAGTAACTCTTTAAATACTTTATAATTAATAAAGATCTCTTCATAGAGGAAATATATTAATATTTTATTTTTTATATTAGGTACTACCTTAGTAACAACCTAACTAGTAGTATAATTAACTATTATTATAATCTATTAATTACTATTTAGTATTATTAGTAACTATCTAATAAGATTAATTCTCTATTATTTAAATAAAAAAATATTCTTCTTTACTAAGTATTATATAGCTTTATATTTAAGATCTAGTCTTAAAGACTTTATAATTTAATAGTTTAAGTAGTCTTTAATAATATCTTAGATATTCTTTTATATTATTAGCTACTAGATATAAATATAAATAATAC